>NW_027497075.1:0-194965 GCF_021521415.1 Bidens hawaiensis | reverse complement strand
ATATATATATATATCAAGGACACGAAGTCCTCTATGAAGCCTTGCCTTACGAGGTCCGAAACTTAACCAACCGGGGCCGGATAAGTAACTACCAAAGGTAACAAGGGGTGTATATTATATATATGTTGTGCCATAAGCTTCAAGTATTAATAAGAGTTAGTAAGTGAATTAAAATGAAAGACTATGGTCAATTTGACTTTGGAAGGTCAAACTACCAAGAACATGAAGAACAACCTTTAAGATCTTTGAATTGAGAGAAAATTTGGAGTATGAGCAAGTGTAAAAATGAAGAAGATGGGTGTGTATATAGGGTAAGTTGAAATGATCAAGCATAAAGAGTCTTGCATGAAAATGGGTTGGTTATAAACACAAGAAAGCATAAAAAGCAAAAAAAAAAAAACAAATCTACAGGTCTGAGGCCGCCCACGCGACCAGCCTAGACTTCATGGCCGTGCGGCGCGGCGTGCTAGGGGGGTTGGGTTGGTCAGATCGTCTTGCGTGGTTCGTTTTGCTTCCTGGAAGTTCGTTTTCGATGTAACTTGAGCGTTTTAAAGGCGTTGTTGAATACGTGAAAGGGGTTTTTCAAATTGAACAAGTGGGAATGATTTAGTAACATAAAATAAAATATTTTATATATTTGAAATGTTCGGGATATAAATTGGGTCGGTTTACTTAATAAACAATTACAAAACAATTATACGATTGACTCAAATTGACGAATGTCACATTTTGGTTACAAGTGGGTTATGAGTCACAACAGTTTACATATTTAACTATAATTGAAATACTTTTGGTTTACCGGATTATGATTGGAGAAGGGACAACATGGTTGGCTAAAAAAATATGCGGTTTGGGATAAACTTTAGATATTTGCCACATTTGGTCAATGGATTTGGATTAGATGCAAAACTAATTACAAAATAATGAAATAAGGATATGAAATATCACTAACATTATAAAAAAAATTCGTTATATTAATAAGTGACGGTCCGAACTTTATCGAATTTGAAATCAGAATATTCATGAACCACCATGGATTTTTGTATCATAATACAAACTTAATATAAATAGTGAAATCGTATTGAAAGTCGAGTGTTCATGTATCACCATTACTTTTCAAATTTTCAATTAAACCAAATAATAATTGAATATCTGAATGAAGAAAACGAATTAAATCTCAACTATTCATGTATCACCATGACTTTTAAAATTTCTAATTAAAACCATAATAATAAATGAATATATAACTGAAGAAAACGAATTGAAAATTCGACTATTCATGTATCACCATGAGTTTTCAAATTTTCAATAAAAACCATAATAATAAAATAATATATACTTAAAGTAAACGAATTGAAAACTTGACTATTCATGTATCACCATAACTTTTCGAATTTTCAATTAAAACTGCAATATAAACAACTGAGTCTTTGGAATCATATATTGCATGAACCACAATGACTTGTATGCAGTTCTTATGTAAGGGCCCATTTCTGGTGCCTCACTTTGGACGTTGGATTTACTCATAAACACAGTTCTAAACATCAGAGTTAATTAAAACTTTACGCGGAATATAAAAACTTCAAACCAAAATATTACATAATCATCAATTCTTGTTTTAACGAGAATTCAAATCGTTTAAACATAAAGCACTGTCTTTTAAATAACATAACATTTACTTGAGATGCCAGTATCTTTGATTCCATGCCATGTGTTTCCTCTTAAGCGAGCTGCCTCATTCTACTCACCTGCGTGCATACTAAAAGTCAGCTACGCTGAGTGAGTTCTAGTTAGCCAGGCGACATACAATACATACACATATCGTACATACATACATATCTTAACCTTGTATAAGTATCCATAAGAGGAACGTCACGTAATATTTATTAAAATAAATATTACTATTGCCCATGCTATATATTCTCCATAGAAGGAACACTCTATATATATTATCCATAGAAGGAACACTCTATATACTTTCCATAGAAGGAACACCCTATATACTTTTCATAGAAGGAACACTATACTTTCCATAGAAATAACATCCTATATACTTTCCATAGAAGGAACATCCTATATCCATAGAAGGAACACTATAATCTCCATAGAAGGAACACTACGCTATCCATAGAAGGAACATTATGTTATCCATAGAAAGAACATTCTACACTATCCATAGAAGGAACTCTATGTATTATCCATAGGAGGAAAACTGTATATAAGTTATTATTTAATGTCCATGTATGGAGCTAATCACTTCCCTCGGCAATACGTGAAATATCCGAAGATCGTTCACGTACCGGAAATCAGTCATACAATATTCATATATTTATTTATAACCTGACAGTACATGCAATATCCGAAGATCGTTCACGTACCGACAAGCCGTCATACAATATTCATATCTTTATTTATAACTTGATAGTACGGGCAATATGCGAAGATCATTCACGTATCGACAAGCCGTTATACAATATTCATATCTTTATATACATATCATTCATATATTAAAACTATCACCCGACGGTACATGCAATATCCGAAGATCGTTCACGAACCATCAAGCATTCATTTATACAGAATCATGTATGGCATACACCTACAACTTAAAGTAAGTGTATTAACTAATCACATCGAGTATGCACACAGCCCCAAAAACATAACATGGAATGGGGTTAAAAACTCACCTGAATGCGGTTACGTCTGCCGTTAATGGTTACCCCTTTCTTTAGTTGTGCGCGAGTAACTGTTTAATAAACACAATATTAAATGCTTCTCTGGACCTTCTTATCGTTTACTTAATTAATCTTACGTGTCTAAGCCGGTTTTACTTCATTAAATCTTTACCGGTTCGTTAATCGTTACTCGCTAACCTTTAAAGGTATCTTTCATAATTAATAAAGTCTAGGGGCTTCCATGTAATTAAATAATTCAATCTTAAGTCCAGGGACCACTTCTGTCATTACTTCAAAGTCTAATTCATTATTCAAAACACAACCTGATTTGTTATCTGAACATAGCAAATTGGTGGATAATGAATCACCTGATTCGTTATCTTAACGTAACGAATTGGTGAGTAGTGAATCTCCTGATTCGTTGTCTTAACCTAACGAACAGGGTGAGTAACGAATCACTTGATTCGTTATCTTAACATAGAGAACTGGCTTTCTATAACAAACTAACTTTAATGAATGATCCTCACGAACTACTTAACGAATTGAAGTTAGTTCGTTGTTCTACCTTAGCGAATCAATATAACGAATTTCCGTTAATTCGTTAATTCCACGCTAACGAATTAGGGTTAGGTCAGAGAATGTTTGTTAGGCCATAGAATGTCAGAAACATTCTCTTACATGCTTAAATGCTCGCGCCACCATTCCTGCGCCGTCTTTCTGGCGCCCCGTGCCAGAAATTCGGGCGGTGGCCGGAAATGCGTATTTTGCACCATTTTCATTGTTTTTCATCCCGTTCGATCCGGAACTAAGCTAGGGTGATCCCTAAGCTCATATTTTTACTTGTTTATACCCGATTCCATCCGGATCTCATGACTTTAACGGTTTAAGGTTTCGGCTCATCGTTTTGCGGCTAGATCTAGCGGCTTTGGGTTCATACAATATCATACTATCATTACCTCGGGTCGGGATCATTTCTTCTTCTTGGTCTTGGCTAGAGAGAGAGAGGGAGAGAGAGAGAGAGCTTAAGTGTGTGTTTTGGGTGGTGTATGGAATAAGTGAAATGAATGGATTAATGGGGAATTATGGTTTATATATTATGGATCATGGGCTTAAGCCCATGGTCTTTCTTCCTTGTTAACCCAAGTCCATTACCCATTTACTTAACCCAACACTAGCCCAAATCAATATAACTCATATTAATTTATTAAACGAAATCGAAAACGGGAAACTGAAAACGGGATGTTACATCTTATTAAGAGTGTGATGCTTGGTGTGGTATGTTTTGGCCTAATAAGTTTCAGCACCCTTTCTGAACCCTCCAGGTAAGCAATCAGGTCCCACAGCTGATTGGGATTTATACGCATTGCTTATCCTTAGGTTTAATAACTCGGTGTCAAGGGTTCTAAAAACAAGTGTGTCCTTCTTCCCATTACTACATAACTATCACGAAAAACCATCTTTAATGACAGTGAAAAAATCAAAATATCGAAACACAAATTATTACATTAAACATCACAAATTCATTGAAAAATATTAAAGATTAAAAAATTATTTAGGAATAAGCCTTAGAGTTTGTGTGTGTGAGTATGTGTACGTGTGACGTTATAAAATATTATAAATATACTTGAAGCATATGAACAATCTTAAAAGATGCGGGCACATACATAGAATATACATGCAATTGGGCCCCTAAAAATAAACTATAACCATACTAGGTCATTACGTCTAACCACCTATAACCAATCTGTAACAGCCCGGCTTTTAGCGAAATACGCCCGGATGCAAGTACACAAATAGTTTGATAATGAGACAAACCATATTACATATAAAGAAAAAAATATTATTTATTGAAATAATCCTAAGGTATAATGATGTGTTGCAAAACACATAGCATTTTATCCCTTTTTTGTGAGTAAACTGTTACCGAATATAACTTTTTCTTGCACGAAATTAAATGTTTGTGTATATGATAGGACCCATGTTGAAGAGAGCGAAAAAACGGGTTTAATGAAGAAAGAATCAGCTCAAACGGGATTCGGATGGAACTGATATGCGTGTACGAAGATAAATGAGTCAGAAAACGAAGAAACGAGCACCCAGTACCTGGTCGCGCAACGCGACCAAGTCTGGCATCCATGCCCATGCTATGCGATGTCCCACATGTCCCAAAGGCTGCCAAGAATGTTAAGGAATCTGCTACCCCATCTATTTTGTCTTCTAGTGGGCCTTGTGGGCTTGTTTTAACCTATTTTATATTAGGAATGAGGTGGTTAAACATATATATAAAGGGTTAATACCCTATGAACTAATTTACATCATATTTCCAGCCACCACACCTGCTCTAGAGGAGAAACCAAACAAGCTTAAGGTTCTATATGTTATCCTTCGGTTGTCGGTTTTGACTATTTTAATGATTTAAGTTCGTTTTTGGTTTTTAATCTTTCAAACATTTTGTAATCAGATTTGTATGAACATGTTCATCACTTATACATATTTTTTCTATTGTTAATTGATTATTACTGGCTAGATTGGTCAGAATCACCTAGGTTTGATGTTTAACGGTTGATTTATCACTTTTTGGGGGTGCTTAACAAGTGGTTGATTGTTATTCTATTGTAAAGTTCATATTTTGTAATATTATTCCGCATATACCTGCTTCCATAGATGTATCTTAGGTTGCATGTGCCCCGTGTGGTTGATTATTGAATGAATTAGTTTCGTGTAGGCTTTAATTGCATGTTTCGGTTAATACTTTGTGTGTTGATTGATTGTGGTAGGCATACCATTAGGGTTTGTGTTTCTTGGATCATTAAAGTCAATAGGTTCAACACCTTTGAGTTGGACCAAAAGCTTAGGTGTCGGCTTATCTTGCTGGTTTAGTTGATTTGGTTAGTCTTTGCGAGACCACGTGTGGTTTTCCAGCTGTTGACTAGGTTAGTTTGTAAGTTGAGTTATCTTGTCTTTGGTATTGAATTACTCCTCTTCTCCTAGGTTTGTAATTAGCTCGAGCCTTAGTGAGATCTGTGATTTATACATGGACCAAGTGATAAGTCATGTGGGTACGTAGATAAACAACCACAAATTAAAAGCTATCTAGACGTTGTTAGGGTTTTCTGATAAAACTGACCATAGGGACCAGCTGCCTTGACCTCACCTATGTTAGCTCATCTTTAGAACTCTGGTTTCAACCACGTATTAGCACCTGTGTCATCTTATTGTTGTTAAGTCATCCTACCTATGTGATTCATTTTCTTATTATCGTTAGTTCTATTAAGTTTCACCATTATTTAAGTTAAGATAGTTAAGTTTAGTTAGTTTAAATAATTAAGATAAATATATTATTTAGGCAGAAATTAGATTAGAGTTAATTATCTTAGCCGTTCTCACGTGTCTTTGTGTTCGACATCTATACTTCCATTAGACTGTGCTGCTATGCGATCGGTACACTTGCCTTTTATGTGAAGCTTAGTTAGGATTGTTTGGTTTTATAAATTTAAGACTTAGTTTTGAATTACGAGAATCAGTTATTAATATTTAAATATAGCTTTTCACACATAAAGCTTTTGGCCCCGTGACCGGGGACACGGTTTGAGGCGTTTGGAGAACGACCCGAGTTAAGGACTTGCTTTTTGTAGTTTTGTACATATATTTAGATTGATATAGTTTATTTTAGTTTTCTTTTAAATAGTTTAATTTTAGTTTTAATTAATTTTCGTCTACTACTATCTGGTGCCCGTGATCCGTTTTTGTTTAAGTGTGCAGTAATGGAGACTTATGGGAATGGAGTCAATGAACAAAAACGTTACACCATTTGGAAGATGCAGATACAGAGGAGTTTGGATTGCAAAGAGAAAAATTGAGTGAAACCCCGGTTACGTTTGATGTTTGATTTAAGGGGAAATCTTCTGGGTTATGAAAACTCATCCAGCAAATTCATTGAGCAAATACCAGATCTGGATAAGGTAATGTTTGATTGGTTGCACATCATTCATGATACAAATCCAAATGCCCCATTTCCGACCCAACAAGCTTTAGATAGAATTCGGCTTGGTTTAATGAGTCAGTCACAACTTAATAGGCGGATTATTGAATTTGATTATGCTGGGTTGGAAAAGCACTCAGAGGAATGTTTTCCCTTGTGGGAAGACGAGTTTAGGGGTGAGTTTGGTGACTAGTTGGTGGATTTTACAGTGATGGATGATGGAGAGTTTGACCCACTTGGTGATTTGATGTTGCTCGAAGATTTACTATATAACGAGCCAAGTGTGGGGGTCAAGAAGGAGTCTTGTGAAGAGAGCCATTAGGTGGTTGGTGATTCAGTCTTTCCACCATTGCACTTTGACTTTGAAAAACCAAAACATGAACCGTACTCAATCTCCATTCGGGACGTGTCGAGGTTTAAAAAGTTGGCTAAAAAATAAGGAGGAGATCTAGGCTCAGAGATCATGGTGTGTAGAAGAGTTCATCACTACCGTTTCACTTTAGGGAATCATTTTTGGGGGACTCTACGAGTTGGTGAGCCAAGTTCACGTCGTATGTTTGTGCTCTTGAGAGCGGTGCAGTTGGTTTCTTCCCGACCAGTTGTAAGAGGAAAGTGTTAAGGAGTATTGATGGGAAGAGGATTAAGGAGAAGCCTCCCGATTGAGGTTCCAGGAACAAGTCTGGCTGAAGACTATTCTGTAAACTTAGCGCTTCCAGGGAGGTAACTCGGTAATATGATCCATTTTTATTATTTTATTTTGTTTTTATTTTTTCGCTATTTCAGGTGTTTATTCTCTTGCAGGTTATTCTGTGGTTAGCTATGAGATGGTTGATGAGCTCGAGTTTGAAGCAACTATGGGGACGCCAATTGTTTCATGATTTGACTTTCAAATTGGAGGGCACGGACCATGAGTCATGACACACGATCATTGCTATTTACAGGGGGAGTCTGTTCCATTTTTCTTTATTATTTTATTTTTGTCTTTTTCCTGTCTCACAATGAGGACAATGTCAAATTCAAGTGTGGGGATATGAAATTGATGTTTAAAAGAAAAAAAATACATAAAAGTAAAAGAGTTTTAAAATGTTCCTTGTTTTCAAGTTTCAGCATTAAACAAGAAATGATATTATTACCGAGTGTTTTGACAATCTCTTGGTGTTTTCTTAATATATATATATATATATATATATATATATATATATATATATATATATAATAAATCAGAACAGTTGTGTATCTAATTTGGGATGTGTCGGTAGGCTCAACTAATCCTGAAAATTTTTCCTTTATTATTTTTAATTGTACCATAACATATTCATAAATTTTGTGGGTTCTCATCTTGGAGGGAAGCGGCGAAGCTAAAATTCAATATGATATAGGGAGAATTACCGTAATCTTTTTATGCTGAGGTGGTGGGAATTGGGTGCACTTAAAATCCAGCACACCACTCATTTTTATGAAAATAAATTGAGTGGTGGCGCCCCGCCAAAAGTCCATCTTTTCACGAGCTTAGATTTAGTTATATATTTAGGGCATTATTCAAAAGAGAGAGAGAGAGAGAGAGAAAAGAAAAAAAGTAAAAAAAAAGGTCGTCAAATAAAAGATGCAAAAAAGCATCCAAAAATAGCAAAATAGGCCAAAGTTGTCCATACTAGACAGGGCTGAGTGTTTACGCGTTGCCAAGGGGATAGTGACTCTAAGGTTATCGCTATTTGGGCTTGAAAGTTCTTAGCCAATAAAGTCCAATAATATGTAGGATGTGCTCGTATGACCATCACATGACTAATCATTCATAATTCCATCTAATGCACTTTCTTCTTACCATTAAAGAGTCAGTTTGCTTACGGTGATTTATAGGTCCATTTTGCATCGACTCTAGCCTAGCTAGCTCCCTATGTTTGAGATACGGTTAAGATTAGTTGCCACTTCTGAGTGAGGGTTCCATAGGCTTATTGATGATCATTTGAACTCAATGCTATATGCTAGTGGCGGCTTGATGGGTTGGTGACTGGGTTTAAAGTGGCACAATATATCAACAATCGCGGTTAATACGTCAATTTGTTTCTGTTGCTCTAATAAAATAAAATAATATAATAAATAAACCGATAGTTGTATTTTTCTTCTTGGTTATGATCCTATGCATTTTAGTGTTTCAGGGACGAAAAAGGTTCAAGTGTGGGGATATTTGATGTGTTGCAAAACACATAGCGTTTTATCCTATTTTTGTGTTGTTTTGTGCGTAAACCGTTAATTAATATAACTTGTTCTTGCATGAAATTAAATTTTTGTGTATATGATATGTCCCATGTTGAAGAGAGCGAAAAAACGAGTTTATGGAAGAAAGAATCAGCTCAAACGGGATTCGGATGGAGCCGGTATGCGTGTACGAAGATAAATGAGTCAGAAAATGAAGAAACAAGCACCCAGGACTTGGCCGCGCTACGCGACCATGTCAGGAATCCATGCCCGCACTATGCGACGTCCCACATGTCCCAAAGGCTGCCAAGAATGTTCAGGAATCCGCTACCCCATCTATTTTGTCTTCTAGTGGGCCTTGTGGGCTTGTTTTAACCTATTTTATATTAGGAATGAGGTGTTTAAACATATATATAAATGGTTAATACCCTATGAACTAATTTATGTCATATTTCCAGCCACCACACCTGCTCTAGAGGAGAAACCAAGGAGGACAAGCTTACGGTTCTATCTTTTATCCTTCGGTTGACGGTTCTGACCATTTTAATAATTTTAAGTTCGTTTTTGGTTTTTAATCTTTCAAACCTTTTGTAATCAGTTTTGTATGAACATGCTCATCACTTATATATATATATATATATATATATATATATATATATATATTCTATTTTTCATTGATTGTGATTAGCTAGATTGGTTAGAATCACCTAGGTTTGATGTTTAACGGTTGATTTATCACTTTTCGGGTGCTTAACAAGTGGTTGATTGTTATTCTATTGTAAAGTTCATATTTTGTGATATTATTCCATGTATACATGATGCCATAGATGTATCGTAGCTTGCATATGTACTGTGTGGTTGATTATTGCATGAATTAGTTTCGTGTAGGCGTTAATTTCATGTTTCGGTTAATACTTTGTGTGTTGATTAATTGTGGTAGGCATACCATTAGGGTTTGTGTTTCTTGGATCATTAAAGTTAGTAGGTTCACCACCTTTGAGTTGGACGAAAACCTTAGGTGTCGGCTTATCTTGCTGGTTTAGTTGATTTGGTTAGTCGTTGCGAGACCACGTGCGGTTTTCTAGCTATTGGCTAGGTTAGTTTGTAAGTTGAGTTATCTTGTCATTAGTATTGAATTATCCCTCTTCTCCTAGGTTTGTAATTAGCTCTAGCCTTAGTGAGATCTCTGATTTAGACATGGACCAAATGAGTAGTCATTAGGGTACGTAGTTAAACAATCACGAATTAAAAGCTATCTAGACGTTGTTAGGGTTTTCTGGTAAAACTGACCTTAGGGACCAGTTGCCTTGACCTCACCTATGTTAGCTCATCTTTAGAACTCTGGTTTCAACCACGTGTTAGCACCCGTGTCATCTTATAGCCGTTAAGTCATCCTACCAAGGTGATTCGTTTTCTTATTATCGTTAGTTCCGTTAAGTTTCACCGTTAGTTAAGTTTAGTTAGTTTAAATAATTAAAATAAATAAATATATAATTTAGGCAGGACTTGGATTAGGGTTAATTATCTTATTCGTTCTCACGTGTCTTTGTGTTTGACATCAGGACGTCCATTAGACTGTGCTGCTAAGCGATCGGTACACTTGCCGTTTGTGTGAAGCTTAGTTTGGATTGTTTGGTTTTATAAATTTAAGAATTAGTGCTAAATTGCGAGAATTTGTTATTAATACTTATATGTAGCTTTTCACACATCATATAACTATTTTTCTTGTTTTGGCACTTCATAGTATCAACCTGTAACACGTTTAAAATAATATATTTTGTCAACAACACATGTTGGTGAATTTTCATAAGTTTTTGAGTATATAAATATATATAAAATGTGCGATTCAACATATGGCATGCAATACATATTCAAACATAATGTCCACGAAATCAAATAGTGTCGTCCTCCCGTTCATTTGGCCGAAGCCGTAGAAGTTGGGGAAATTAGAACCACCTTACGTAAACAACCGAAGTCGTAACTTTAGATAGAACAACTAACTCCGCCGAGTCTGAGGCCCAGACTTCGGCGTCGGTTTTTGAACTAATGAAGGCAACCTTGGGTATGTTGCCTGAGGTTCTATTTGGGAAGTCATTGGGCAACCCGTATACCCAAACTCCAAACTTGGACCTTAATACTCGTTACCAACATAGAAATTGATTCAAGAGATATGTTATGCCTGCCATAATCGGCCTACCGACACCTACAATTAGGAAACATCGATCAAAACGTATTGTGTTTTATACTCGGTCGACGTCAACCCGTCCTTAATATACATGTTAACAAACTTCATAAATCAATTAAACTTGCAGATACTGTCCTTACACCCTCACCGTCCCAACTGACGTCACTATGGTTTCGGCCTCAAACGGGCCAACAACACCCGTCATCATCGGCAAAGTCACCGGTTGAATAATGGGTAAGAAAATCATCGCGCTCGTCGCCATTGATGCGGTGACAGACGACACAGCAGCAGACTGCCCTTCCGTCCCCGTAGAAGTCTTCCGCGTCTCTGAAAAAATAATTCAGTTAGACTGGAAAGTAGAAAAATAATGTCTAATGTTATAAGCTTAAGTACCTGGAGACTTAACCAGACAACTTAGCTTCACATAACCAGCCAAGACGGGGCTTCTTGAAAATAAGAACTTCCTCCTCTTCCTTGTCATCGTCCACCGCCGTGAACCCTATGTGGTGCGGGAAAGTGAACGTTCTGGTGTTCACGGCGGGACCAATCGAGGAACCATGGGAAACCATGGTGTCAACAACAGTTCCAGGCTGAAAGAGTGAAGGCAACAGGGGTGCCTTCAATAGCCTCGCTACTGGCAGTTGGAAGTAAATGCACGCCGACAACAGTCCCAGACGAATCCAGTAATGTCGCTAACGAAACGGTGGGCGGGCCAAACAGCATGTCTGACACAATGACATCAGCATCATCATCATCATCATCATCATCATCATCATCACCATCATTATCATCATCATCATCATTATCCTCATCATCATCATCATCCTCATCATGCTCGAGGGGAATCTTGTTAGCACCCTTCAAAGACGTAGCCTCCTTCCAGTCACCATCTTGTACTGCCCTCCCGTCGCATTTAGGAAGGCGCACAATATGAGACCATTTACATGCAACACAGTTAAACATAGGTCTTATGTTATACAGTTTTAAGAAACAAAACATATGGACAATAGAGTTCCCTCTGTTGGCTTAACGAAGCTAGGAGGTGGTAGCGGCCGAGGTGGAAATAAATGTCCGATAGAAGATCTTCACCGCATCAGGCGAAGGCTGCGGTGGCAGCAGCGGGTCGTCCACCTATGCAAAAATGACAGCGTTAAAAAAAATTTATTTAGTAATAACAACACCATAGAATGACCTATTACCTTGACCACCATTCTGGATGTAAGGGACCATCATCACATCATTCTAGATGCGACTCATCCCAAAAATCGCTAGTGCACGCTTCGGATACGGCCAAAGAGGAGAAAGGCATGTGTTCAAGGTATTATACCAGTCCGCACCAGAATACGACACTTGTTTAGGCTCCAGAAGCTCCTTGCCATCCGCAAAGTACATCGCATGAGGAACCACATGCTCAGAAATGTAGAATAAGATACTTCTCCACTCATGCAGTCTCTTGGGCGCGTCAAGAGCGTTGGCTCTAGCACCAGAATAGGTAAAAAGGTTATACCAGCCCTAGACGTGGCGCCACTAGTAAAAATCCACCAACTTTTCAGCCGAAGGAGTTATAGCCAGGTAATAACAAGTAAACTCAAAATGCAGAGGATGCGCCATTCCGAGAGGATGTATCTGGGTGTAACACCCCGGCTAAAGCAGAATACGCCCGAGTGTGACATACAGATTGCTCAAAACACACGCGACACTATTAAGTGACCAAAATATCATTAATTAATTTAAACATCAATTACACAAGTTTGTAACAAGAAATACAAGGAAAAATTCAAGAACAATTAACAACTTGTTCAGTTATTAATATAACCTAAGTTCTAGTGACCTCGTCATGGCAGCATTCTCTAAAATAAGGTACCAGTAGCATATATATAAAATAATGTCAACTAAATGAATAGTTGGTGAGATCACACAAGTTTGAATATAAGTACACAAAATATCTACAATTCCATGAACAAATGTAAATGAGCAAGTAATGTCCTTTCGAACTGGGATTGTGCACTAGCGTACTCAGATAAGCGCAAGTAAGGTCCTTTCCAGTTGGGATTGTGCACCAACGTACTCGGATAATGAGGCCCTTTTCCACCCATAAAAATAAATGTACTTAGCGCAAAGGGGGGCGTATGATCAGACTATCTTGAAGTAATCCATGAGCAAGTAATTTTGAGCAAGTAACAAGTAAACACACAAGTCCATGTAGCGAATTGTAGTTTGTAAATAATGAATAAACAAAATTGTAATTTGGATAGGATATATATGCTACCCCCAAAATTAGTAAAATAGTAAAACGGGGGTGTGAGAAACTCACCTTAAAGTTGAAGACAAACTTGAAATAACACCAATAGCGCGTAAATGAAACCAAAGCAATTGAACGTCACGAACTAGAATTAAAAGTACAACATTAATTACTAACGACTCACAAAAGTAAATAGATCGGGTTGTCAGGAATTAGAAGTGTTGAATGTATATTTCATTATGGAGTTGGATATTATAATATGATTTTTTTATACGTTAACGAATTTTAACGAATTAGTTATTAACTTATTAGTTTAATATTAGTTTACATTACAAGATTAATATAAATTTTGAATATTATAATGTGTATGGAAAATTTGATGTTAACGGTACATCTTATTTTTATAACGAATATGTTAACGAGTTTTAAAGTTTAACGAACGAAAATATGTATACATATATTTAAATTAAGCTTGTCTTAAACGAACTTGACGGGTTTGAAATTTATAACGCTTATGAACTATGGATCTTAACCGAATTTTAGTTTGGGAATTAATTTCGTTAGCGTGTTATAAAACTTAACGAAATAATAATTATTTATATAATATTAATCGGCTTTCTAACGAAAGCTTAACGGAAATGAAAGTCGGTTGTAGTTGAAAAGTGATAAAACTAATTTTATCTAACTTGATATAATTTTATTGATTTATATAATTTTTATAAATTATATTTGGTAAATTAATATTAAAAGGAAGGGTTTAAAAAATCAAAAGAAAATAAAACAACAAAAACTGCTATGACTCTGGTTCGAACCCGGGTCCCCTGATTGGCATGTTAAAGGACTAACCAGTTGGACCAGATCATTTGTTTGTTAGGACCTCAGAAAAAAAATATATAAAACAAGTTACAGGTACATCTTATTCATAAAACCCTAGATTTTGATTATGTTAATTCGTTTCATGTACAATAAAATTAGGATAGGGGTTTTAATTAGCGGCATGAAATGATTCAAAAACATGTATTGATTACCTCGTAGCGTGAAGGAATGAAGGTGAACAGCGGTATGGCCAGAACAAAGTTTGACGGCCGATTTGATGATATTAGAGCGTTGTTTGTATAGATCTAGGTTTGCAAAAAGGTTTAGACGATGATTTGGGTACTATTTATAGTTCCAATAGTGTCGATTAGTTTTTAATTCGAGTTAATAAGATTTTGTTTATAATCCGATTAGTGGACGATTAATACGAGTTAATTTGGTTGTTAATGATGAAATAAATTGTATATTATTGTTTGTCGTTTGAGGAGAAGTCGTTTAGAATATTTTACCGGATCAAGCAGAGCTGTTATGGGATGTTTGGTTTACTCTGGCGCCGATTCGGGCCGCCGGAGGTCTCGCCGGAAAATCGAAGAGGGAGACGGGATGGGGAGCTGGGGTTATTATTATTATTATTATTATTATTATTATTATTATTATTATTATTATATTATATTTATATTTACACTAATAGTCCTTCATGTTTCATATACTATTAAAACAGAATTTAATAAATATTTACATACTAAACCTTAAACTTTTGATTTGTTATAAAAATGATATATAAGTTTTATGAAGGAAAATATTTTTCGTATTATAACCGGATAGTTCGGGACTCGTTTAAGTAAAGACTTTAAATAATTGTACATCATCAAGGATAATATATTAATTATAAACAAAAAATTAGAATAAATTGAAATGACAAAACGCGTCGGTTTGACAAATATAATTACCAAAAACTTAAACATAAATGAAACGAAACTTGGGACATATATATATATATATAAAACAAAATCAAAAATTTAAAATGGGCCCGGTTTTTTGGGTTTGAAAAGTAATGAATGTTACAATGGGTCAGATGCAACCCAAGCACATCCAAAACCTCCAGCAGAAAATGTGTGATGGGCAACCAAATGTTTCCAAGAAAGAAGTACTCCATATATACGGCAATCTTGTCGGCGGGAGCCTGCATCACCGTTTTAGCTGGTGTCGGTAGTTCCGGCTCAAAAGCAGGGTCAATACGGAAAGTCTTGACCACCAATGTAAGGCCCCGTTACCGGTGCCTCATTTTTGACGTTGGATTTATTCATAAACAAAGTTCCAATTATCAGAGTTAATTAAAACTTTCGCGGAATAATATAACAGTCAACCATTCATTACAAATATTCATAACTTGTCTTTTTAAAACATAGTATCAAAACATCATGACAAATCTTCAGATGCCAACCTCTTCAATCCTGTCATATGTCCATCTCAAACCAGCTGTCTCAACCTGTTAACCTGCGTGCATACTAAAAGTCAGCTACGCTGAGTGAGTTCTAGTTAATCATATAACTTTCTTTACATTCACAAATACGTTCCCGAAGGTACGCATTACATACATAACATGTACTTCATTCATCCATACACATTTATAGCTGACCTTACATTATAATTGGCATTACACCCTACATACCTCGGATATTATTAGGGTCCGGTGCCCTCAATCCTCGGATATTATTAGGGTCCGGTCTCCCTTCATCCTCGGATATTATTAGGGTCCGGTACCCTCCATCCTTGTATTTTATTAGTGTCCGGTCTCCCTTCATCCTCGAATATTATTAGGGTCCGGTACCCTCCATCCTTGGATATTATTAGGCTCCGGTCACCCTTTCATCCATACCTTCATACCATACCTTTCTATATAAATAATTGTAAGATTCATACATACGTACGTCATTAATTCTTCATATACAACAATTTTATCATCAACCTTTACCTGGCAGTACATGCAATATCCGAAGATCGTTTATGTACCGACAAGCAGTCAATCATACCTTTCACATAAAACATATACGGCAGACACTTATCACTTAGAATAAGTGTATTAACTAATCGCATCGAGTATGCACACAGGCCCGAAAACCTAACAAGGAATGGGGCTAGAAACTCACCTGAACTCGATTACGTTCACTGTTAATTGTCATTCCTTTCCTTAGCTGTGTTCGACTAACTGTGTAACAAATACATGTATCAGTTAACTATTACTACTCACATCGCGTTTCTAGTCTAGTTATAACCCTCAACGAACGGGGGTCAGGGGGTAGCGCCCCTGGCAGCGGGGTTCTAGGGGCAGCAGCCTCTAGCAGGGTCCAACGGGCAGAGCCCCTGGCTGGGGTCGAGTTGTCTTAACACATTTTTCCATTAGAATTTTGAATCATTAATTAATTTGTTAACTTAAAAGTTCAAGGGCTTCTTTGTAATTATCATTATTTTCTAAGTCCAAGGACCATTCTGTAATTCTTTCAAAGTTTAGTTCGTTATTATGCTCTTTAACGAATTGGGGTTCATTCGTTACTTCAGTCTTCAATAAAGAATTTGTCCTTTTAACGAATTGGACCTATAACGAACTGGACCTTATTCGTTTGGCCTGTTTAACAAATTGAACTTCTTAGCGAATTGAACCCTTATAACGAACCAGTCCTCATAACGAATTAGACCTTATAACGAACTGGTCATCTTACGAATGGGACTTAAGGAACTTGAGCTAGTTCGTCAGTCTTTCCTTAACGAATCAGTTCACGAATCAAAGCTAGTTCGTTAGACCTCCGCTAACGAATTAGGGTTAGGTCAGAGAATGTCAGAACATTCTCTGACATTCCTCTTAACCTCGTACCACTTTCCGGCACCGTCGCCGGAGAAACGCGGTTTCGCCGGAAAAATGAGTTTTGACTCGTTTTCACCGTTTTTCGCCTCGTTCGATTCAGATCTGAGCTAGGGTGATCCCTAAGCTCATCTTAGGTTCGGTTTATATCCGATTTCACCCGGATCTCGTGACTTAAACGGTTTAACGATGTCGGCTCGTCGTTTCGAGACCATATATAACGGATTTGAGTTTATACAACATCATACTATCATTAACTTGGGTCGGGGTCGGTTCTTCTTCTATGTTTCGGCTAGAAAGAGAATTAGAGAGAGAGAGAGAGAGCTTAAGTGTGTGTTTTGGTGGTGTATAGAATATGTGTGAAATGAATGATTAATGGTATTTATGACTTATATAATTATTGATCATGGGCTTAAGCCCATGGTCCTTTCCTCTTTCTTTCATAACCTAAGTCCATAACCCATATCCATTTAACCCAACACTAGCCCGACTCATAATAATGTAACACCCCGTAACCGCAGCGGAAACGTAAACAGGGTGCGACAGACTCGTCTGATATCAATCACATTGCTTATAAAAAAAACTGAATACATTAATATACTTCAAAATTACATTATCTTGTATTTCATTACCGTCTAGGTGATACACACATCATACAATACGATACATAATTCTATTTATTATAATGTATCCTAACATTCCGCACGCAAATCTTACACACATCAAGCACTTAGCACGTAAGCAATCACTTCATCTTAGTTGTACCTGAAAAGCATGTGAGAAAACGGGTCAACTACGAATAGTTGGTGAGTTTCACAATTCGAGTAAACCATGATAAATCATTATCATAAAATAATATTATTATCGATGTAATTATGCTGAGCCCACAAGTGAAACCTCTGACTATCACACACAACCCCCGTGGCATATCTCTCGCCCACGGACCCGTGGCATATCCCCCGCCCACGGAACTGCCCCAAACCGCTATGTCTAACATTACATAGCAAAATATATATAACACCCAAAATAGACATGTGCAACTGGCTGGGAAACATCAGCAATCCATGCCGGACCAGTTGGGTTTGCCAGACCAATAGTACTATCCACACTCTACCGGCTTTCAGTTAATCTGTAACATCCTAAAATTTTAATTATAAATAAAGAAAGTTATGTTTAGTGATTTCACGTTGTTAATTATTTAATGTCGAGTAAGGAGGGAGTTGGGCTTAGATTGCGTAAGATGGGTTAAATGAGAATGGGCCTCGGGTCCGTGGGCTTAGAGGGATATAAATATCCCATCCCAAACCCAATCTTTCATTTCCACCTTCTTTCTTCACACACTCAAAACGCACACATTCTAACCGATCAAGATTCGAAGCCGAGACCCGAGATTTTGTTGATAGATCTGAGTTGGTAAGGTAAGAACAAATCCACCAAAGCTAATTTTACTGAAAATGGTTAGGATTGGATGGGTTAACCGGACCCGAAACCCAAACTGCCCAAATCGGACCCCTAAAACGTCGATTTTAGGCCGATTTGATGGTTGGGATTTGTAGGCGCCGATCATACGATTCCGTGGGTACCAAAATCGAGTTATTTGGCTAAGAAACGAAGGATTTATGGGCAAACAGATCTGCAGCGCGATAACTTCGCCTGCAAGATTAAGTTCGCCTGATGAACTTCGCCTTCAAGCGTAACTTCGCCTTCAAGCGTAACTTCGCCTAAGGTTTAACTTCGCCTGAAGCCAAGTTCGCCTAAGGATAACTTCGCCTACGGCCAAGTTCGCCTAAGGTTTAACTTCGCCTGAAGCCAAGTTCGCCTAAGGTTTAACTTCGCCTGAAGCCAAGTTCGCCTAAGGATAACTTCGCCTACGGCCAAGTTCGCCTAAGGTTTAACTTCGCCTGAAGCCAAGTTCTCCTAAGGTTTAACTTCGCCTGAAGCCAAGTTCGCCTAAGGTTTAACTTCGCCTGAAGCCAAGTTCGCCTAAAGTTTAACTTCGCCTGAAGTGAAGTTCGTTTATAAAATAAATTAAAAACCTAATGGAAAATGTGTTAAGGCAGTTATCGAAAATAAAATTTTTCCAAGCTGACCTGGCAGCTTAACCCCAGCCAGGGGCTCTGCCCCTTGGACCCCGCTAGGGGCTGCCGCCCCTAGAACCCCGCTGCCAGGGGCGCTGCCCCCGGACCCACGTTCGATGTGGGTCATATATAGATAGAAATACAAAACGAGTAGTAGTAGTTAATTGATATGTGTAAATATTATACAGTTAGCCGAGCCCAGTTAAAGAAAGGAATTACGATCAACGGCGAGCGTAACAGGATCCAGGTGAGTTTCTAGCCCCATTCCTTGTTATGTTTTCGGGGCTGTGTGCATACTTGATGTGTTGTTAATACATTTATCCTAAGTGACAAGTGTATGCCTTATGTGATATATGTGATATGTAAGGATGATTGCTTGATGGTACGTGAACGATCTTCGGATATTGCACGTACTGTCAGGTTGTAACGTTATAAATATGGTAAGTATGATATGTATGTTTATGTGTATGAACGTAATAAAGTTAATGAAAGAAGGAAATGACGGTTGTATGGTTGTATGGTTACGAAAAGGGTACCGAGCCCTAATAATACTCGAGGTATGATGTATGGTTGTATGGTAACGAAGAGGGAATCGAACCCTACTAATATTCGAAAACAAGGGACCAGACCCTTATAATATCTGTGATGTTAGGGACCAGACCCTTATAATATCTGTGATGTTAGGGACCAGACCCTTACAATATCTGTGAGGATAGGGACCAGACCCTCATAATATCTGTGATGTTAGGGACCAGACCCTTATAATATCTGTGATGTTAGGGACCAGACCCTTATAATATCTGTGAGGTTATAGGGCGAAAGGCTCTTTAAAACGTATGATTATGAATGTAAAGAAAGTATGTAAGTAAGAAAGAAAGTATGTAAGGAAGAATGAAGGTATGAGTACTTATGTGTGTACGAAAGAAAGTTATGAGGTTAAGTACGTATGTATGTAATAAGGTATTGTATGGTATTGTATGATTAACTAGAACTCACTCAGCGTAGCTGACTTTTAGTATGCACGCAGGTGAGTAGGATGAGACAGCTGGCTTGAGTGGAGGACACATGGCAGAAGACTAAAGCCTGGCATCTGAAGATCTGATATGTTTTATAAGTTATGTTTTGATTTTGAAAGACAAGAGGAATGTTTTAAGACATGATTATGAATTGATATGTAATGTTTTATGAAAGTTTTATATTCCGCGTAAAGTTTTTAATTAACTCTGATATTTAGAACTGTGTTTATGAGTAAATCCAACACGAAAGTAGGGTTACCGGTGACGGGGCCTTACATAATCACTCGTGTTCCGGGGCCTTAGAATGTTAGCAACTCAGACAAATACCATCTTAGTACATTTCCGTGCGATTCCCGTACAATAAAATATATATAAATCCACGCAATTCCATGCGTTCAGTATGTACTTAAACATTTCAGGAGTAACATGCTTCCGCCCCGGGAAAATATTTAAAAACAATTCAGAAAAGGGGGCTCGTGAAACTCACCTTAGCACATGGAAGCAGGTAACAACAATCATTATCAATTAACACGTCCAATCTGTAATATGATCCCTACGATCGTTATTATACACTCATATTAATATAACTTTAACCAAGTTAACCGGTACATCTGGGGACACCGTTAACTCAGCACTGTACCCGTTCTGGGGGCAAGGTTAACCCAGAAACACTTCTCCGGACTCAGATTGTGATATCGTTTAGAGTTCCATGGTCACAACTACTATTAGTCGTTTTTCTCGTTTTGCTTGCCCAGCACGGTTATCCGGTTTTACGTTTCAAAAATGAGTTTGGTCACACACGACCCGAAAGTAGTGGTTGACTGATAATTTAATTAGAGATGTGAAATTATAGCTCGGTTTAGACGCCCCGATTGGCCGCGGGACCCGTTTTCGTCTTTAGCGTACCGGAAACTGTTAAATCGGACAAAAATTACTCAAATCATCCGAATTATCTTCGGATGATTTATTTTTACTTGTTTAACTCATTTATATGAAAATAGTTCATTTTTAGGGTTTTTATACACCAGTCAGCTCGTTTAAGCGAACTTCACCGGTTTACGCGTTTTAACTTTAAAAGTTTGATAATTAGCACAAATAATTATCCGTTTAATCTCGGATCTTGAAATTTTGCACAAACCACTTTTTGACAGTGGGTAATTTTATAAAAATATTTCCAGAATTAATTTTTATATTTAAAATTTTTTTATCTATTTTTAAACACCATTTAAACACTAAATATGTCGTAAATACCAAACGATCTTAGAAAAATCCCAAATATTTCCTGGATGTCCCCTGCCATCCACATAGTCCCCTGTAATTTTTCCAGAACCAAAATTTTCTTTTACATGCCATTTTCACTAAAACCGAGCTAGAAAATCCTAGAACTCGTTTAACCGAAAAGCCTACTTAGACTTCTCCAACGGACCTCAAATTTTGTGTGTGACTTATACATGATATAAAAAGATTATCTGCAATTTTCCAGAATTTTTCATGATAATTAACTATTTTTCACCATTTTTAGCCAAAACCGAGCATTAAATTCACCAAATATTTATCATTTGTCCAAATATTACCAAAAATTCACAGAACTCATATTTTCATGTGTAGAACATCCCTGTAAAATTTCATGACCCAACTCTAAACCTACCACAATCTGTCCAAAAACACCAAAACCGAACATAACCGAATATACCTTTCATTTTCCGCCACTACAAGCTACAAACTCGTCTTTCCGCCTTATCTACCACTAAACACAGAGACTACAAACAACATACCACAATACCAAGCAAGTTACACTCACGATCAAGCCATTTTTTTCATGGTTTCGGTTATGATTCCAAAAACAAAGATTTAACCGTAAAAATTCGTTTTTGATTCGTTTAACTCCTTTCTTGGACCAAGATCCCTTGTATAACCCGTATACATCACTTGATCATGCAAGATTCGGTTTTCATCTTAGAAACCTCATTTTCTTGCAAATAAACTCAAGAAACGAAGATGAACACGTGATTAACTCGATTCTTTACCTTGTTTTCTTGCTACAAACTCTCGGTTTTGGATCATGATCTTGAGGGGATTGAAGGATGTTGATATGTTGGTGTAAAAAAAAGAAATGAAGTAATGGGGGAGACCCATGTCCGATCGGAACTATGTGGGGGTGGGGTGGGTCCCACCTCTCCATTCTAGGCCACATGTTTGGATATCCGTAATCCGGATAATGTTTTGGATAATCTGGTTCAGTTCGTTTTTCGGTTACTAATTCGGCTTAAAACGAGGTTAAAACGGTCGTTTTTCGGATTAAAAATGAAATTTATATAAAACCGATTTAAAAACTTTAAAAACTGAAACCATGACATTTATTAACTTAAAACATCATATTATTAATTATCGCGCATCTTTTTCGGCTTGATCGATCATCTCTTGCTCGGTTTGGTATTGAAGGTTTCGTTTAATGTACCGACGTACCATTAAATCGAAATTCTTTTTCTGTGCCGTACTTTACTTATCCTGAAGCATTAATGCTTCGTAACATCACTAAATATTATAGATATCGTCTATAATTGAACCCTCGATTCGTTCGGGTTTCAATAACTATCGATCGATTGATCGCATATTCAATACGATGAATTATATATTCACGTACAATCAATACAGTGAACCATGTATTCTCGTATAATTACTGTGGTAACTCATGTACCCGACATTAAATATGACGTAACTATTGTATACCGGTTAGGGTATACCGGGTTTCGTCGGAATCGTTACAAATAACTCGTATTTTCATTTATTAATCGAAATTAGAAAACGGGATGTTACAAGTACGTCGAAAGGAGAGCGCGACATCCGGCTCCCCATAAACTCCATCGTATGACTTTTCTTGGAACCTTTTCTCCTTTTCTAGCTGGTAAGAATCGGCTACATGAGGAAAAGATGAGAGAAAATTGGAAGGGTTTGTAGGAAATAAGGATGAGATGGGGAGAAAATATATTTGGAAGCAAGATGAATAAGGAAAAAGGAATGCCCAACACCTCCTTATATACCCATCGTAGTTAATGTGTTACAGTAGTAAAATGCGACGGAACGGACAAACCAATAGTAATGCGACGCGTAAGGGACAAAGCAGTAAAATGTGTTGCAGCTAGGCGCGTTACCGGGATTCTCACCCATGCGCCTGACACAGACGAAAAAACTGCATGCAGGACGTAACCGTCGTCAAACTTGTCAAATCAACCTCTTCTTTATCCTGACATTCATTTAATTCATCTTTCCCCACCAAAACACATGTCACTTCAAACTTTTCACAAAACTTGATACTTCAAGTGCTAAAAAAGGTTCTACCAAGGGAGGGTTTACAATAACCTCTCGCCAAAAAAGGCTGTGCCAAGGGAAGGTTCCTCCCACCAAAAAAGGCCGCACCGAGGGAAGGTTTACTATAACCTCCTGCCAAAGAGGGCTCCATCAAGGGAAGTCTCACAATAACCTCCAGCCAAAATAGGCTGCGCCAATGGAAGGTTTACAATAACCTCCCGCCAAAAAAAGCTCCGCCTAGGAAAGGGTTATAATAACCTACAACCATAAAAGGCTTCGGGAAGGGAAGGTTCACAAATAACTCCCAACCATTATACAAAAGATGGTACATAACAACCGTCAAAGAACTCCCAACATCAAATCAGTCCATAGCCCCCTCGTTCAGAGTAACTATGCACTGGGAAACTTGTAGAGGTAGGGTACTAAACCCACCAATAAACACAATACAAATACTCCCGCCGGTTATATGGGCTAGGCGCCATGCACAAACCATGGCTTTTAATGTTATATCCATATGTACCAAACATTCTCTGACACCTCGGGAATCGGAGTGCCAGAAATCTCCAAAGCATGGTGCAAAAAGAAAGGATATTCATTGAAAATGATGCCCAACCAATAAGGGACGAACAACACATAGTCAATAGTACTACATAGTATGACATGTTAGAATCAAATGGCCACGATGTCCACCAACTCCCTTTGACACATGTGAAAGGAATATGATTGGTGAGATGCCTGATAGGGCAGTTGGCCATATCCTCTCTCCATCTCCAACAGCTATAAATACCAACACATCTCCAAATGGTAAAGGATCGGCATTATAGAGCTTGCTCTTATATTATTAACAAATACTATATACATTCATACTAATTCTCACGTCGGAGGTTACAAGAGGATCCCCCCATTTCCACCGTAACGAGCTCACGGTATTCTGTTTTGTAATGTACTCCTCATTTGCGTCGAAGAAGAATACAACCCATCGTGGTAAATACTTAATCATCACCCTTGGACTAAGAAATTAGACCAAAGGGGGATTTCGTGTTTCTTCAGATATATAGAATGCTTATCTTTAATTTGGGCACTTTGTGAATTGCTTTACAAATCTTTCTTAGGTGCTGGTCCGTACCCAAGAATTGTTAAAATATTTTGGGTTGAAGGCGAAAAATAGTTTGAGCCTTAAGTAAAAAGAGTATTTTGTTGGTTTTAAACAATTTAATTTTTAAATGGGCACACCTGGTTATAATTTGGATTATGTAAAATTTTTTTGTATAAAACCAGCCTTAAACATGTCTAAAATAAGACTAGAACCCTCAAACTTTTGGTTGGGAGTCGTACCACTTTGCCACTAGATCAAACTAATTATTATGCAATTAAGTTTAAACATTAAATATACATATTTTTTTTCATAAAAATAGATATAAAAAAAATTCGGGCCTAAAAAGAAGTTGGGTCGGAGGCGGCCGACCACCTAGCCCCCCACTAGGGTCATCCCTGCTTTGGGGTTAATCACCATATTGTTCTAATCAAAATATAACTTAATTTCCAAATTTTCCTATGTGTTTGTGACAAGAGTTTGATATTTAATTACCGGTAAATGTTGGCTTATTGTACGTCTAATCGTTTCAGTGCTCAAGAACGATTCACGAACTCAAATGAGCACAAACAATGCTTATTTGATTTGGCTAAAAGAGAACAACCATTATTAACTTTGGAATAGCTACCAAGTTTATGTTGGTGATTTTATAGCATTCTTATTCATATGTAATTTTATCACACATTTGTTCTATAGTTAGTAATTTTATTAAATACATGAACATAATAAGACTAAAAAATCATTTAATTAAATAGTATTAAAAGCCTTCAATAAACAAACACAAACAAACTAGGGTGGATGCCAATGACATAGAAGAAGACGATTTTATTGGTCATTCGTTAACAAAATAACAAATCGCCTTGGTTCATAATTTAAACAAACAGGCAGTGGATGAATTGGAGAAACCAGATGATGTTGAGGTGGAGGATAGTGAATAAGTGATATTTGATAAGAGTTTTTAGTCTGGGTATAATTCTTTCAATTATGGTGATGTGAGATGAAAGATGTGACAACTGAGGAATACCCGAATTTATAAACTCAGTCTAACAACTCTGATAAGATAATTCCATTCTTTACAACTGTGCACTTTGAAGCAGCTAAAGAATGTTTAAGAAGAGAAGAAGAAAGAAAAGGGGAAAGATAAAGTATCGGAAACCGAATCACAAGCTTCGGATAGTATGTTTACACATAACATGTCAAAGATGAACAAAATGGTCGAGGCCTTGAGATACGCTGAATGAGAAGATTACGTGTAATCAAAGGCTCGAGAATCAGCATATCAGAAACAGAAGTTTGTTGCAGTCAATACAGTCAAAGGTAATATTTTCTCGTGGATGTATGAACTAGAGTTAAAAGTATGTATTGTGAAGTGGGAGCACGGGGTTCAGTATTACAAGCATATTACAGACGTGTTTACTATGTCACACTGGGACGTTCGTGCATTAGCGATCAAGTCGTTTATGGACCGAGGAGGAAATCTGTTAGCTGTTGGTTCTATCATTACTTGGTACACGAGGTAAAGTATGGATTTAATTTTTTCAAACCGCAGGTGCCAACGCGGTATATCATCATCATCATCATCATCATCATCGTGCTCAGTATATCCCACTAATAGCAAAGCTATGGTAGGGTCTGAGGGGGTAAGATGTAGACAGCCTTACCTATACCCTTTAGGAATGAAGAGGCTACTTCCGGTGAGACCCCCCGAATCGATATTAGTCTTGCATCAAGCATTGGACATAAGACACATAACACTCAACCATCGGGACACGCCGATTGGTGCATGTACAATTGTCTTTCGGCTATCAACACCACCACATGATGCCTGATTAACCTTCCACCACTTTTAACATTATTTTCACGAGATTTGTAAAATAACGTCAAAACTATTGCAATTTCACTTTTTCCCACCCGAGGTTCACACATATATACATTATATGTGTGCACCGCAAGCAGGGTGTTGCCAACTGTAAGGCCCCGTTACCGGTAACCCTACTTTCGTGTTGGATTTACTCATAAACACAGTTCTAAATATCAGAGTTAATTAAAACATTTACGCGGAAAATAAAACTTTCATAAAACTTTACATAATTCATAACTTGTCTCAAAACATTTATTGTCTTTCACATTAAACTATTAAAATTAACACATCATAGGTCTTCAGATGCCAGATTCTTGTTCAGTGCCATGTGTCTCCTCAAGCGAGCTGCCTCATCCTACTCACCTGCGTGCATACTAAAAGTCAGCTACGCTGAGTGAGTTCTAGATAATCACATAATCATACCATTCGCGTAACATTATATTCTTTCATTCATACTTTTATACTTTCATACTTTCATACTTTCTTACATTCATACTTTCTTACTTTCATACTTTCTTACTTTCATACTTTCTTACTTTCTTTTGTATTAACTTACTTTCATATCTTATGTTATAAAGAGCATTACGCCCTACATTCCTCGAGTATTATTAGGGCTCGGTACCCTCTTTCCTCGAGTATTATTAGGGCTCGGTACCCTCTTTCCTCGAGTATTATTAGGGCTCGGTACCCTCTTTCCTCGAGTATTATTAGGGCTCGGTACCCTCTTTCCTCGAGTATTATTAGGGCTCGGTACCCTCTTTCCTCAAGTATTATTAGGGCTCGGTACCCTTCTTCCTCGAATATTAGTAGGGTTCGGTTCCCTAGTTCTCGAATATTAGTAGGGTTCGAATCCCTCTTCGTTACCATACAACCATACATCATACCTCGAGTATTATTAGGGCTCGGTACCCTTTTCGTAACCATACAACCATACATCATACCTCGAGTATTATTAGGGCTCGGTACCCTTTTCGTAACCATACAACCATACATTATCATTTCTTTCTTCTATTATCTCTATCATGTTCATACACATAAACATACATAACATACTTACCTTATACATAGCGTTACAACCTGACAGTACGTGCAATATCCGAAGATCGTTCACGTACCATCAAGCAATCATTCATACATTTCACATTATCCACATAAGGCATACACATATCTCTTAGGATAAGTGTATTAACAAACATGTCGAGTATGCACACAGCCCCGAAAACGTAACACATAAATGGGGCTAGAAACTCACCTGAACTCTGCTTCTTTTTCTGATAGCTGTAAATCCCTTCCTTAACTGAGCTCGGCTGACTGTACAAGTTACACGTATCAAAACTCGTCTGATCTAATCTGGTGGCCTAGTATTAGCTTACTTTAACTTATCGCTTAATAATTTATTTTCTAATCAAACTTGGCTTTAGGCGAAGTTAAACCTTAGGCGAACTTGGTTTCAGGCGAAGTTATCCTTAGGCGAACTTGGCTTCAGACGAAGTTATCCTTAGGCGAACTTGGCCGTAGGCGAAGTTATCCTTAGGCGAACTTGGCTTCAGACGAAGTTATCCTTAGGCGAACTTGGCCGTAGGCGAAGTTATCCTTAGGCGAAGTTACGCTTGAAGGCGAAGTTACGCTTGAAGGCGAAGTTACGCTTTGAAGGCGAAGTTCATCAGGCGAACTTAATCTTGCAGGCGAAGTTATCGCGCTGCAGATCTGTTTGCCCATAAATCCTTCGTTTCTTAGCCAAATAACTCGATTTTGGTACCCACGGAATCGTATGATCGGCGCCTACAAATCCCAACCATCAAATCGGCCTAAAATCGACGTTTTAGGGGTCCGATTTGGGCAGTTTGGGTTTCGGGTCCGGTTAACCCATCCAATCCTAACCATTTTCAGTAATATTAGCTTTGTTGGATTTGTTCTTACCTTACCAACTCAGATCTATCAACAAAATCTCGGGTCTCGGCTTCGAATCTTGATCGGTTAGAATGTGTGTGTTTTGAGTGGGTGAAGAAATAGATGTAAATGAAGATATTTTTGGGATTTTGGGGGTATTTATATCCCTGAAATCCCATTCTTATTTAACCCATCTCAATTAATCCAAATCCATAACCAACGTCCATTACCCGACACTAGCCCGACCCATACCAACTCCTATTCTTTTATTTATTTCCTGATAACCCGAGTAAACTTTCCCTCTATTATTAAGTAATATAATTAATATTACTTTGAAATTTCGGGATGTTACAAGTCTTCCCTTCTTAAAGAGGTTTCGTCCCCGAAACCTAACTTATTCCCTATAAAAGGAAAACTTCTCATTTTTACACGCTTTATTGAATCGCCTTCGCTTTCTGAGTTATCCTTCTTACTTCTGACTTTACAGTCATCGAATGGTGATCATGTGTTTTAGCTATTTAAGGTAGCTTGTCCATGAGAACCTCGATGTACCACAACTTATCTCATACCTCCAAGGGCTTCGATTAGTACTTTTAACACTATTGTTCAAAACAACCTTTCATCACAACATAATAATCATTCATAACCAAACTCAATATATTACACGTCACTGATAACCATAAGTTTTAAACCTTAACACACAACAAGTCCTTAAGCAAAAGCAACTTAATAAAACCATTGCATGAGCAATTATTCCTTCATCAAGCGTTCCTCTCTGCAGTTTCCCCAAGTCTTCATCCTTTCGCACCTTCCGCCCCTGATTCCTTGCAATCCCTAGCCATGTGGTCAGCTTTTCCGCATTTGAAGCACTTTGGACGATCAGGGCATTCTCGAGAATAATGCCCACTCTTTCCACACCGATAGCACCTGTCTGTCCCAGTCTTACATTCTCCCTGGTGCACTCGCCCACATGTCTTACACGCATCCTTGTTCCCAACCTTGGCCTTCCTCTCATCAGTTGTTGTCACCATCTCGCCAGACCGCTTAGCAGAGGTAGCCCATTTCTTCTCCATCTTTTCTCCTTCATGTCCTCCCCTTGGCTTCTTGCAATCCCTTGCTAGGTGCCCACGTCCTCCACAGTTGTGACACCTATGGTAATCATCACATTCCCAAGAGGAATGTCCTGCTCTTCCACACCTGTAGCAAACACCTAATCCCTTTCTGCACTCTCCGGGGTGTCTCTTCTCACATTTTTCACAAGTAGTGAACCCCTCTTGCCTTGCCTTCTTTTTGCGTGGATCCACCTCATTAGCTTCCTCTGGTTCTGGGGTTGGGTTCTTTTTCTTCGGTTCCATCTTCTCCCCTTCAACGGTTCGTTCACGGCTTCCAGCAGATCCTTCGGGATTCAGGTTCTTCACAGCAGCAACTACAGCTTGAACAATGGCTGCTTGAACTGCAGGGCTAAGTTGAACTTCTTCGTTGTTGTTCTGGTCTCCTCCAGCGGCGCTCCATTCATCTTCGGTGTGGGAAACTTCTTCTACCGAGGGTTGCCGGACAAGACGAGGCCTGCCACGACGTCCAGTGCGACCCCCAGTTCCCACAACTTCTCCAGCTCCAGCCATCAGTATTCTTAAAGGGACAACACAAACATCATCACTCAAGGAACTATTTAGTACAAGGATAGCAAGGCTAACAGGTAATAACAGTGGCCAGCTGTGACTAGCTGATCACGTTGCTTTCCGTGTCCTATACACTTCCCTTTATGAGTCTATTTGTGCTGGTTCTACTTAAGCAATTAGTCAAATCAACAATCAATTATTCCTATCCCTTTTGTTCACATATATTTTCTTTCTCATTAACATATATCATTTAATCATACAATTTACCTTTACTAATCTTGCTTGAGCAACACATGGCATTCTTGAACTGGCATCTTCTTTCATTTCTTACTTATATCCCATACTCTGTTCGAGTCTAAGCATGTAGGATGCTTAAATCTCTCGAACTTTGCTCTGATACCAACTTGTAAGGCCCCGTTACCGGTAACCCTACTTTCGTGTTGGATTTACTCATAAACACAGTTCTAAATATCAGAGTTAATTAAAACATTTACGCGGAAAATAAAACTTTCATAAAACTTTACATAATTCATAACTTGTCTCAAAACATTTATTGTCTTTCACATTAAAGCATTAAAATTAACACATCATAGGTCTTCAGATGCCAGATTCTTGTTCAGTGCCATGTGTCTCCTCAAGCGAGCTGCCTCATCCTACTCACCTGCGTGCATACTAAAAGTCAGCTACGCTGAGTGAGTTCTAGATAATCACATAATCATACCATTCGCATAACATTATATTCTTTCATTCATACTTTTATACTTTCATACTTTCTTACATTCATACTTTCTTACTTTCATACTTTCTTACTTTCATACTTTCTTACTTTCTTTTGTATTAACTTACTTTCATATCTTATGTTATAAAGAGCATTACGCCCTACATTCTTCGAGTATTATTAGGGCTCGGTACCCTCTTTCCTCGAGTATTATTAGGGCTCGGTACCCTCTTTCCTCGAGTATTATTAGGGCTCGGTACCCTCTTTCCTCGAGTATTATTAGGGCTCGGTACCCTCTTTCCTCGAGTATTATTAGGGCTCGGTACCCTCTTTCCTCGAGTATTATTAGGGCTCGGTACCCTTCTTCCTCGAATATTAGTAGGGTTCGGTTCCCTAGTTCTCGAATATTAGTAGGGTTCGAATCCCTCTTCGTTACCATACAACCATACATCATACCTCGAGTATTATTAGGGCTCGGTACCCTTTTCGTAACCATACAACCATACATCATACCTCGAGTATTATTAGGGCTCGGTACCCTTTTCGTAACCATACAACCATACATTATCATTTCTTTCTTCTATTATCTCTATCATGTTCATACACATAAACATACATAACATACTTACCTTATACATAGCGTTACAACCTGACAGTACGTGCAATATCCGAAGATCGTTCACGTACCATCAAGCAATCATTCATACATTTCACATTATCCACATAAGGCATACACTTATCTCTTAGGATAAGTGTATTAACAAACATGTCGAGTATGCACACAGCCCCGAAAACATAACACATAAATGGGGCTAGAAACTCACCTGAACTCTGCTTCTTTTTCTGATAGCTGTAAATCCCTTCCTTAACTGAGCTCGGCTGACTGTACAAGTTACACGTATCAATACTCGTCTGATCTAATCTGGTGGCCTAGTATTAGCTTACTTTAACTTATCGCTTAATAATTTATTTTCTAATCAAACTTGGCTTTAGGCGAAGTTAAACCTTAGGCGAACTTGGTTTCAGGCGAAGTTATCCTTAGGCGAACTTGGCTTCAGACGAAGTTATCCTTAGGCGAACTTGGCCGTAGGCGAAGTTATCCTTAGGCGAACTTGGCTTCAGACGAAGTTATCCTTAGGCGAACTTGGCCGTAGGCGAAGTTATCCTTAGGCGAAGTTACGCTTGAAGGCAAAGTTACGCTTTGAAGGCGAAGTTACGCTTGAAGGCGAAGTTACGCTTTGAAGGCGAAGTTCATCAGGAGAACTTAATCTTGCAGGCGAAGTTATCGCGCTGCAGATCTGTTTGCCCATAAATCCTTCGTTTCTTAGCCAAATAACTCGATTTTGGTACCCACGGAATCGTATGATCGGCGCCTACAAATCCCAACCATCAAATCGGCCTAAAATCGACGTTTTAGGGGTCCGATTTGGGCAGTTTGGGTTTCGGGTCCGGTTAACCCATCCAATCCTAACCATTTTCAGTAATATTAGCTTTGTTGGATTTGTTCTTACCTTACCAACTCTGATCTATCAACAAAATCTCGGGTCTCGGCTTCGAATCTTGATCGGTTAGAATGTGTGTGTTTTGAGTGGGTGAAGAAATAGATGTAAATGAAGATATTTTTGGGATTTTGGGGGTATTTATATCCCTGAAATCCCATTCTTATTTAACCCATCTCAATTAATCCAAATCCATAACCAACGTCCATTACCCGACACTAGCCCGACCCATACCAACTCCTATTCTTTTATTTATTTCCTGATAACCCGAGTAAACTTTCCCTCTATTATTAAGTAATATAATTAATATTACTTTGAAATTTCGGGATGTTACACCAACGCGTATATATATATATATAGCAAGGTTATAATATGAAGTAGATTTTTACTAAGAAGTGTAGGAAGTGTGTTTTTACCATTATATCTAATAAAACACACCTCACAATAAAGACACTTTCCATATCCACCGTCAGATCAACATTTTTAACGAACTAGATTACTTCTTACACTTTTTAGACACACACCACTTCATATTATAACCCCACCATATATATATATATATATATATATATATATATCGATGAGATTGATCTGCACACTAGTTGAAGAAAGATTGCATTTAATGTATACCGCTGCGTACATTGAAGAAATATCCTATAGAAACATTTGCTCAAAGTATTTATGAGAAATTTAATATGCGGTACTACGATAACAAGATCGTGAGGCGGTAATTGTTATGGGATCGAAGTTTATATGGATTACTGATCCTATGTGGCTAGTCAACCTATCTGAATCTGACAATGAAGTGCTATACAAGAATTCGATCATATGGGCGAACGTGAATGACAACGAGCAGGCATGCAATTCCAAAAGGTGGTACGAGTATGTTATGCATTTGGAATTCATAGTTGTGCTGACTGAAAGACAAGCCAATTCAAGAAATGAAGATTACAAAGAGCTCGAGGTGATGGGGAGTTTGTTAGTACATCGTTTAGCGTCTCGGTCTTTGTTTAACATATTTTGGTATTAGAATAATGTATAGGAGTGATTTGGTAATTAAAGTAAATATACATTCGTTAATGTAAAGACACATTCCTTATAGTAGCTAATAACGAATGTGTCTATGTGCTTTGTCCTCATTCGTTAGGGAATTTTAGCGAATGAGGCTAACGTATGTAGTCATTCTTTACTATAAAGAATGCTAGTTAATGTATGATAGCGAATGAGGCTCATTCGTAAGGGAATGTCTAACGGATGAGCTCATCTGCTATTTACACAATGTAATTCTAATTCTAATTCTAATTAACAATTCTTCTTTTTATTAGATTTCCTCTCGTTACTCTACCAAATTTTTCTCAACACACATAGTTACACACACTAACGTAAATCAATCTAAACGTATTCATATCAAATAATACATCGTAATGTATTGAATTGTAATCAATCAGATCACACATTCTCAAGGGAGAGGATCAAGAGAAACTAATCCTTAGAGAGAAACTTGAAAACTCCTAAAGAATTATTTTTAATTAAAAAAAAAAATATTTTCAAATCTTTGTTTTTTCCATTCTTATTTTGTTACTCTTCATCGAAAAAATCAAATAAAATAAAAGACGTTGTAATGCACATACATGTTACTTTGCGATATTGTTGTATTACACGTGTGTAATACTGTGTATTTTTATGTTAAATATTGTTTAATTACATATATTCAATATTTTTTTATTTTATAGTGTAGTAGTACTGTATTATATGCAAAAAAATAATAATAAAAATAAAAGTCGATGTAGTGCACATGCGAATTAGTGTTGTGTTACACATACGTACTAATGTGTATTCGATGGGTGCATTATTCTTATATTACATATATACAGTAGTGTGTATCAAATATGCGCGATAGTGTTTTATTATATGCAATACAACACTTTGCATATATGCGCGCAATACACGAAAAAAACTACAAAAATTAAAAAAAAAATAATAATAATTTTTCATGAGTTTTTAAATTTCTCTTTAAGCAGAATTTTCACTTGATCCCACCCATATATATATATATATATATATATATATATATATATATATATATATATATATATATATATATATATATACTAGTATGAAACCCACGCGATGTTGCGGCGGAGACAATTTGCAACAAAATACCCGTTTTAATTTGTTTATCAATCCTCTCGTGATGTATGAGGCCAAATAATCCCTAATAAACACATACATAACGGGTATACACTCTTATAACTCCCCAAATTCTCAACACTTCTTACACATCACATCGGTGATTTCCTAACCTACCGTAGTTTTATTCCTGTCTAGTGGCCTGTATTTTTATGACAAAATCAAATAAGTATTTTTATATTTTTATTTTTTTTTGCATTCAAGACAACAATTGGTTTTTGTTAGATATAGAATGCTTTATTATACAAGCCTTATATATTGTTTCTAAATTCGTATGGCCGTCCTATTACTTAACCCAAGTGTTTCAAACTGAACAGGTACCCAACCATGACAAAAAATAAATATATAAATAAAAAATTCGAAACAAACCAAGTACTCAACCATGACAAAATATTCAATATTAGAAAGAAGTTAACATTGAAAAATACTTATACATTACAATCATTCAACATCTAGTTAAAAATATGGACTGAATTATTCTAAATTACAATAGATTACATTTACTACATATATAATTACAAAAGATTGACTTGTAGTTGATGTGTAGGCTAAGTGGTTTGTCAACCAAGGGTGGCGATTTGTCCTTCATCGCATTATCCTTGCTTTCACATATTTCAACCTAAAATTAAAACAAAAAAGATTAATAAATATATACGGTAATTCTATTGTATTCGAATACTGAAGCCAAGAAGCAGTCCGAAGCAAATCCCAAACATTGGTCGTAGTAGTCGTAAATTTGGTGTAAAAGTTATAGCCCTAACATCTCTAAATTAAGTATCAACCCATGATGAATTCAACACATTTTATAATAGATAAGATTGGGTCACCAAAGACACTCTTGGCATAATCAAACGACACGTTATGAAAAAAACCTAATATTATGAAATCCAGGTCATAATGCTTCGACTACAGTTTTCAGTTATCTTAGAAATGTTGGTAATGTGTCAAATTGGGTTTGTTTGTTCACCCAATACACTTTCTAAAAGTTAATGCAAAAACACTTGCGAAAACAAATATACAAATAAACTTATACTTTCATTCATCCTAATGTACATACTTTCATCCTAAACATACCTAAATATATTAATTGTTTCTATCATTCTTTATTAAGAAGACCCGTTATATCTCAGACCTAATTTTAGTAAAACATGACAACAATCGATTTCAGTTATAAATTAATATTGATTCTCTTAAAAAAATATTAAAATAAAAAGTTATCAAAAAGTATAGTCGACATTACCCATTATTTCAGATCAGCTATTTGTATTCTTTTACTCATTGTGATGTTAATAGCTCACTTTATATTCTTGTAACCTTCATTCAAGTTTAAGATATTCTACCATGTGGTGATAAAAAATGACAATTCTCATTGTAATGAACCACAAATCCACTTATCTTATTTTAACTGTTTTATACAACTTCACCATTTTCCTATACACTGCAAACATAATAATAAAAATATCAGTATTCAATAATATCACAAATTCAGGAAAACATTCAATCAATGATAAAATAATAATACATCAACCTGTAGTAACAACTGACCGTAATTAATAATAATTCGCGACATCAACTCTAGTTGTTACATACAATGTTCTCCGGCCTGATCAAGTGTTCGCAACTCTTCACTTTCTTTGTCTTCACATATTTATATACATTTTAATCATATTAGCGTATTAGTTGAATGCATATATATTTTTGAAGAACTAAATTTTTTATAAGTTGAATGTATCACACATCAACCTAATAAAAAACACAATAAGATACTAATTTAATCAATTCAAACATAATATAATATGGAACTTACCGCAAATACACGTATATTTAGTGAAAGCTTTCATGAAGGATATCCTTTGTCATTTTGGTTTAACAACTTTTAATCATTATGTATGTCTTTATAAGTCATCAAACCTCTTACAGCATTCACCTGCTAAGTCAAATTTAATATCAAATGTGGAATAGAACTTTTTCAATGAATCATTTATAAGATAGTTTACAACACAATTGGTTAAAAGCCCTCATTTTAATTGTAGACCGAAGCTTCTTAAACCATTACAACATACCTCAATTCAGTTCGGGTCGCAATGGGCCATTTTAAAAAAGGTCAATTTGGTTACGGGCTTGAACGTGTTTGGTCAAGACGGGCAACTTTTTACCAAAGGTCAATTTGGTTCGTGTTAGGAAAGTGTAAATATTATGGATTTAATTATTGTAAAAATAAAGTAAAAAGGGTAAAAAAAGTAGTAGTGAATATAATCGTTGTTAAAACTGTTTAGCTGCATACTTCTGGAAATTATAATTATAAATTGAGCAACTATAATGTTCCTTAGAAAATCATAAATATCACTTATTAGTGCTAAAAAAATTGAAATACAAATGTTTAGAACTTCCAAAGAAAATATCACATTGTTTTAAGAACTGGCAACACCGACAATTTTTAAATGTTTATAAAAAATTCACAACCCCCATAATTTTTTATAAAACTTAACAAAAAAATCACATTTTTATGCCAAAAATTGCAAATTTACAGGACCACAACATCCACAAGTGTTTGAAAAATCCCAACTGAAAGATACCACATTTTCATACAAAAACTTATATAATTTACAACACCATCAATCTTTTTTAAAATTCTTATGCCTTAAAACTGATTAAATTTTACAAAACCCACATAAGCATGTAATAAACATGTCTGAGTTTGTGATTTTCTTTTCGCAAACAAAGGCGAACATGCCCTATTCATGTTGTCTACAAACCAACTTGAAAGTTCAAAATGGAAATGCCAAATTTACCCTTAAAGCATTTACTAAACCAATTGATTTTAAAAGTTAGACAATCTGGTTCAGTACCATGATTTGAGGATCTCCAAGTCCTACCAACATCTTGTATCGCCTAAAGATTTAAAACTAACATAAATTGTACAAATGTCAAAGAAGTTTTATTAAAATGATTCATAACCTCATAAGTAATATCAATAATGGGTGTGGTTACCATGGGAATTGTGTTTTAATTTTTTACAATACCCTACGAATTAAGTAGTTCATTATGTAGCTTATTACCTCATTATTTGCATTAATATGAAGACATTAGGATTCTTATTGGCCTCCTTTATCATCTTCTGCAGCGTATCCACAATCTGCAACATTATTAAGCATGACAAACAAATTAACAATCACAACTTAGCAATCAACAATTATAGAAAAATAAATTTTACAGTGGTACCAGAACATCTTTTAGCTCAGCACAAGCATGAAATGCAGTTGAAAATCTTTAAGCTCACTATTGAAATATACCTTAACATCTTTAAGCTCATCGTCCCCCCCCCCCCCCCCCCCTAAAAAAAAAAGTCCAAGGTAAACTAAGCAGAATATAATGACAAAGAACTCACTATTGAAATGCGGTGCTTGTCTTCAGAAACGGCAGGCAGAACTACGGACCCCTTCAAGGAAATAACAACGAATCGTTTAGCAGACTAAATTACATAAATGAAAAATACATAAAAAGGTTCATAGAAGAAAGAAACGAACCATTAAAGCAAGACTATTTTCCCGAAAAAACTTATAGGTTACCGAGAAATCGACTTATAATAGTCGATTTGTTACCATACACCACCTTAACCGCCTCCATATAACAAATCCACCGCCGATTAACACCTACTACAACGACCATCACATTCGAACACTACATGAGCCGCCGCCTAAAATTTTCCGTCTTCACTTAGTAAGTTAGGGTTTGTTAAATTTGGTATGGATGAAGTGTTGGCTGCAGACGATTAGGCTTTGGGAAGAAGGAGACGGAGCAATATACATAGCTTGTTATTTTGAAATTTGAATTTCCCTTTATGACCTAGTTTAAATCCCGCTCAGGGTTTGTTTGTGATTGGAGGAGGAAGATGGCGATGGATGGAATGGATGTGATGGTTTTAACATAGGGTTGTTTGGGTCATTAATTTTAACATCTGAATCATTCAGATACACACTTTCTTCATCCACCATCTCCCCTCCCCTCCCCTTCTTCACCACCCATCTTTATAATCGTTCTTCACCTCTGAAGCCGTCGATCATCACCGATGCCGACCCAGTACACCGTTTTTCAGCTACTCGATTCCATCATTGTGGCTAACCTGGTTCAATTTCGATTTCTATTCCACTCTCAATCGATTCATTAAATCAATTTCTAAATAATCTAGTTTTTATTGTTTGATTCAATCGATTCAGTTAAATTGATTTCTGATTGGTTGATTCAATCGGTTCAGTATAATCGGATCATAATGGTTTGGTTTGTGTATGAACGGCTACTAGGGTAAGTTCACATACCATCGATTTATTTGGTTTTTCACACTTTTTTAATGTTGAATGTTTTAAGTTCACGAGTAATGAATGTGTAGACTTTTTTGTGAATTTTTTCCATATGATATTTTTGTTAAAACTGGTACTGATTTCAAGATTAAAAAACATAGTTGTTGAGTGTTGCGTTTAGATGTATAAAGTTTTTTATGTACTAATGGTATTCACTTGTGCATAACAACAATATATTAGTAGATTAGTGCTTTGTGGTTTGCGTTTATGTTGTGTTTAGGTGAGATCTAATGCTTCATTATGTTGTGAAAGGTGTATTGAATGTAGAGTGATCTAATGTATATGATACATAACAGAACTTTTGTATAGACATTCTAAATGATGATGCATGATAATCTAGTCACTAATCTATTTTTAAAATTTGGTATAAAATTGCAGAAAAGCTTATTTGGATCTTAAATGGGGTAAAATGGCTGAAGGAGTCCACAAGCTGGTCCTTGTAAACATCGATTCTATGCAGCATAAAGAACACTTGAAGGTAGTCTTTCTCTTTCAAATATTCGGTTAAATCACAAATCATTAGATTTTTTTGGTACATCTACTTTTTATATAAGATGCTCAAATTTTATAGCATGTTGCAGAAGGAACACTATAACTGAATATCTTGAAGTAAAGTTAAGCAATCAAATTCATCATTTGTGGGCATTTCTCTTGCATTTGAAGCAGCCTCACTTCCTCCATGGTAAATTCTGTTATTATTATTCTTATCTCATTTTTATAGTGTTTTTTTATATGATATATTATTATTGATATTAAATTTGGTACATGAGAAAATTGGTATTTGTGAAGAGGATCTAAAGAGACTATATATTTCAATGCCTCAGAACTGATGATGGCTGCTTAAAATACCAATGATTTTTTGAAGCAATTACATACAGATTAACAGTGCAGTTTACGGTGGTTTGTTAAGTGGACTAGCAAGGCGGCTTTAGGCTTGAGATGATTGAATCCTGGGAGCGGATTAACAAAGTGGAGAATTGTGATGTTATTTTTATTTTTTCATAAACAACATTATCTCTATTTGGTCAAGTTTAAGATATAACATGTTATGAAGTATATTTCATAATTGCTTTAAGTAATTAGTCATGGGCTTCATGTGTTATCGAGTTAGCAGTATTTTGTAAACTATTGGTTATTAAACAGGTTTTGTTTTTCATAAGGATTACCTTTTATACGAGTCATATCAAAATTTTCTAAAATATGTTGTTAATAGCCCTGACTAAACATATATATGTCATTCAACACAAGATAGTTTAGAGGGGTAAAATAGTCATTCTGCACATTCATTCAGATGTTTAGCCAAACAACACTTACTGGTTCAGCACTTATTGGCTCAGAGCCTTTTAATCATTCAGACATCTTATTGGTTTAACACTTAATAGTTCAGCACTTGTCATACAGCCCCATAGTCCGCCTGTTTTCAACCTAAAATTCTTGTGCTTAAAAGACTTTGTACACTATGCTTGAATAACTTGTATCTCTTAGTTTTAAGAGTTTTTTTTTGTCAAATTACTATTTTATCCTTCCTATATACATTATACATATATTTGGGAGGATAACATACAGTAATATCTAACACGATGACATAATTGTACAAAACAAAAACAACAACCATACCAGTAAGATACACAAAAAGCAATGCTATAAACATGGTATGAGGAGGGTGAGATATAGGCTAACCATACGTCTATTCCAAAGAACATGGAGATTGCTTTCAGCGAGATCCTCGACTCCAAATCCCATATGCATTATATAATATAAAAAGACAAATTTCAACGGATGACCTTTAAATATTGGAGAAATAAAAAAATTAAATACAATTGATATTAAATAATAAAAAAATTAGTCATAATAAAATAAATAAATAAATAAATAAAGGCAGTGATAATAGTATTCAAAATTTGAAAATAGTTAAAAAGTGCATATTAAATTAATTTATTATTTAACACTAAAACAAAATAAACACATAAACAAATAAAATTAGGTTTAGTAAGTATAAAAATTTAAGAATATTAAGAATAATAATACTAGTAAATTAAAGAGCAATAAATAATAAAAAAAAGGATATACAATAAAAATTAAATTAACATATAAAATAATTAAAATTGAAGAAGTATGGGTAAGAAAACGAAATATACCTCTATAAAATATTTATATTTGTAACAAAAAACTATACATTTTCTTTAGAATTAATTAATATTAATCATACTCACACCATGTCTTCAAAGAGATGCGTGTCTAATTTGTCTAATAAACCTAAAATAATTCACGTACGTCTCTAACGGTCGAAAATTGAGATAAGTAGACCCTAAGAATTCAGACGTAATCACGAGCGTAATTCAGTTTGTGTTATTCAATTTCTATTAGAAAAGTACTAATTCAAAACATGCAAATACTTTGATTGCGTTTTTGAAATTCAATTATCAAACAAATAATACTTTTATTTTTACGCTTCCGAAATTCAATTATCAAACAATAATACTTTGAATTGGTTTACGCTTTTGCCATTGAACGTAATACTTTGAATTCAATTATCAAATTAATAATACTAACAATACTGAAACTAATACTTTTGTCATTGTCATTAAACATGAAGAAACACTGATCCAATCCTCTTAACGGGTCCTGGATCTAATGAGTCAACCGGGTAGGATACAATAACAACCAACACGATGTGAGCACAACTTCCCAAAGTTCAGTGACCGGAACATGCAAAACAGACACCGTGAGCTGGTTACGGGAAGGACAAGAGGGGGGTTCTTCCCGTAACCACCCTCCGGCGTGAGAATAAGTATTGTTTTGACGTAAAAGAAGTACTAGAGTATTGAGAGTAAATACTTGGGAATGAATGTGTACCTCATGCAGATGAAGAGGGTATTTATAGCCGAAGGATATGGGAATTGTGATTGGGCCAGCTGTCCCTTTCTAGAATATCTCTCATAACCGTCTGGACGCGTGTCTCCTCGTGAGAGGTTGAGCTATACGTCGCATGTGCATGGGTATAACAACCTGGACACACGTCATTCTATGATAGGACGAGTTGATCCCTGGCCATGTGCACGGTTATAACAACCTGGCCAGGTGTCCTCCATTCATTGGTTGATGAGTCACGTATTCTCCAAGTAGCGATCGTGGATATTCTTCTAGAAGGTAGTTAGTTATTTACAGCTATCTTGTTGGCATTGCCTTCCGGTCAATCTTGGCGGATAGATGTGCTATCATGCGGATGACGTCTGAGGGTGCCCAGATGCTTCCGTGTGTGATACAAGGATGTTCTTCCTCTATCATGTTATGCGGATGATCCATATGTTCCGCGAGTAGCATATGAGGGGTTATTTTCCTACCCGCGGGTGACCCTTGTGGGTATTTGTGACTTTTTGGTACCCTTCCTCTATAAGTCCCCTAGTCCATTGTTTCTTCCGCGTGAAGTTTTTATGCGGGTGAAATTTGAACTTAAGATAAATTTGGGGGTTTTTGAATTTTTTACGCCAGTAGAAATATCTTCTGTTGTAACTGTGGATAATCATGAAAAATGACAAGTTGATCACTCGCAGGCGCGTGGGCAGGCGATAAGACGTTTATGCCGGCTGTCACTGTACCCGACTGTGCACCTTTTTCTCTTTTTCGAATTTCTTGCGTGACGTGGCATTTGTTTATTGGATATTGAGTTTCTCTCTCCATTGTTCATATCCCATCGCATTAATTGCGATTGGGTATAAATAGTGGAGATTATCTTCATTGTGAAGTTTTATCGTCTTTGATTCTCTTTGATTCATCTTGCTTTTTCTCAATCTATTGACCGATCCTTTGACAGTTATTGTGATTAATCACTACTTTTTCGTCTATAATCGAATCCATGGCTGGTGATACAAGATCCTTGATACCTGATATCGATTATGTGGAAATCGGTTGGAGCTATGCCGAATATGAAACGTTACTTCGTATTTACGGTACTCCACCAGAGTGGGAGCCTGAGTTCCCTGCTACCGGATCTGTGGCCAGCTTGCCTCCTATTGGCAAAATGGCGTTATACGCTAATTATTTTGAGTATGGGAATTTTCGGTTACCAATAACCAAATTCCTTATGAAGGTGTGAGTATATGGAGTCCAATTGTCTCGGTTACATCCCCTTGCACTTATGGAAATTCGTCATTTTGAATTTCTTTGCACGACGAAGGGGATGTTACCCTGAGTTGACCGTTTTCCGGCGTTTTATCGGATGACTAACCGTGGCGGATGGTTTAAATGCAACCATATAGAGGGTAGAATTATCGGCATTATGCCTAATGGTGGTTCAAAGAACTGGCGCAACAAGTTCTTCTGGATTTCAGAGGACGTCGTTCCAAACGCTATGGTTCGTCGTCCCGCCAATGAAGCCTTGCCAGACATTGTTACAGATCCCCACCTAGGTCAGTCATAGTTCCGTACCTTGGTTTCAGAATCGCCTTTGATGCGGGCTTTGCCTGAAGAGGCCCTAGTATGGGTGGGTATGAGCCGCCTGTGGCCGTATCCGGATTTGGAGCCTGTTTTTATGGGTGTGAACGAACGTAAGTCGTGTTCTTTTTTTTTCCTCCTTCTTGTTTCTTGCGGAACGTTTGTTACTAACTTCTTATGTGTTTTTAGGTGAAGGGCCCATGCTGAACGCCCTTTACGAGGGTAGGGGTTGCGTTGGAAAACGTGTCCGAGATTGTAAAGAGATTCCTGTCTTGGATCGGACACGGGACCAATTTCTCTTCCCAACAAAGATACGTGTTGAACCAGTGTTTTCGGCAGATATCTTCCAAATAGGTGCGTATATTTTTAATCTTCATCCGCTCAACGCTCTTACTTCCGATGGGACGATCGTCATTCTCCCTTAAAGTGACGAGTCGTCGTCTCAAGAAGAAGAAGACTCTGATGACGCGTCTGAAATTTCATCTGTTTCGCATCTATTATGTAAGGCCCCGTTCCCGGTAGCCCTACTTTAGCGTCGGATTTACTTATAAATATAGTTCTACAAATCAGAGTTTATTAAAAACTTTTCTCGGAATATAAAACAATCATTCGTTACAAAACATTAAATCTTTTCTTTGATACCATAACACAAAACATTATATTTAAAACATCGTTTCTTCTATATTCAGATGCCAGCCACTCAATCCATGCCATGTGCCATCCTCAGGCTAGCTCTTTAGTTTGCTCACCTGCGTGCATACTAAAAGTTAGCTACGCTGAATGAGTTCTAGTTAATCAAGCAACATATCATACGACCACTACATGCATTATATACTTATCCGAAGACACATAGTCCACTATCTAACATGCTCACCTTACCACTTAACCTCTTATTTACCCCTACAGCTTAGCCACTTTAATAATGAATAACGTTATGCCACCTTGCCACTTTAATAACGAATCACGTTATGCCACTTTAATAAAGAATCACGTTATGCCACTTTAATAACGAATAACGTTATGCCACTTTGCCACGTTAATAATGAAGTCACGCATAGGCTTACCCTACCACGTACTATCGTTATGCCACTAACACCTTTACTAGACCCCTGCTACTTCAATCACGTCCTACATCTACTTGTCTACAATACACTTTATATCATTACATCATTTACATAATAACCAAGTCACATCACAACATTTACACATTTTCCATTAGGATTTTAAATTATTATCTAATTATCCATCTCATTTGCTATAACGAATTAAGTCTAATTCGTTATCAGATCACAATCTAATTCGTTATCAGATCACAGTCTAATTCGTTATCTAGCACGTGATCTGATTCGTTATCCAGCTTCGTTGTCTTGATTCGTTATTCTAGTTCGTCATCCTTCATAACGAATTGGACCTTTATAACGAACCGGTCCTTTAACGAACTGAACCCTTAACGAACTGGGGTTCATTCGTTAGTTCTTCCTTAACGAACTACGTAACGAATTGGAGCTTCTTCGTTACTTATCCTTAACGAATGACTTAACGAATTGCTTCTAGTTCATTACTTCCTCTTAATGAAATGGATTAACTAATTGCCTTATAGTTCGTTAAGTCACCGCTAACGAACTAGGGTTAGGTCATAATGTACGAGAACATTCTCTGACATCCTTACCTCGTACACCCAACTCCGGCGCCGCCTTCGCCAGAAAACCTATATCTCTGCCGTTTCACCACCGTTTTCACCGTTTTTCTCCCCGTTCGATCCAGATTTGAGCTAGGGTGACCCTTAAGCTCATCTTAGGTTTGGTTTATACCGATTCCACCCGGATCTCATAACTTTAATGGTTAAAGGTGTCGGCTCGTCATTTCGCGACTATATCTAACGGGTTTGGATCTCTAAAATATCATCCTATCATTACCTCGGGTTGATGCTCGGTTTCTTCTTGCTATTTCGGCTAGAGAGAGAGTTGGATGAGAGAGAGCTAAGTGTGTGTTTTGGGTGGTGTATGGAATATGTGTAAATGAATGATTTAGGCATAATGAAGGTATTTATATGACGGGTCATGGGCTTGAGCCCATGGCCTATCTTTCTTCCATTTCAACCCAAGTCCATTACCCATATTACTTAACCCAACACAAGCCCGACTCGTATTAACCCCTACTTAATTTTACTATTTTCCCACTAACCCGAGTAAACCTTCCAACCAATATTAAATAATATAATTAATAGTATTTTAGAAATTTTGGGATGTTACATATTAGCAGAGTTGGAGCGGAAAAGAAATCTCCAGGCTGCCCAAGCGAGCGATATGGGTGCGTATACGGAGAAGGCTCCGGCTACCAAGAAACAGTGGACGCAACGTCCGAGGAAGAGGTCCAACCTTGCTGGTCGTATGAAAGAGATGGCTGGTAAGTTAATGTTTCAGCTACACTTTCCTTTTCGAGTACTCTCTGACTCTAAAATCCAACTTTGTGTTTTGTAGATTTGGAGGATGTTGATGCTTGTATTCTCAAGAAACTAGTCACTCCATTAGAAGGGGGAGGTAAACTACCGTCTCCAACGCACGTATTCCAGAAACTTCCCTCTCCTCCGCCCGTGTCAGGTCCCCGATTGTAGGTAGATCGTTAACAAATTAAGTCATAACTCACACAATAATGTGTAGACAAAAGAGTTAATGATGGGTTGCTATATTTGGAAAGAAAACCGTTTGATAAAGGCGGAATCAATAACAAACGATTTGGTTGCTGAATAATCAAACAAGGTTAACTAACACACAATATTCACTCAAAAGATTTCCATTTATATAAAGTTAATCATACAAATGATAATCTATCTAGGGTTTCTTGATGGGAAAGTTTGTCTATACAATTCTAAGAACGGCCGTCACTTGACAAATAATCTTTTTAATATCGTATTCAGCCGCCCTCCAGAGGTGTGCCCTAAATATTCCTTTTATAGGCCTAACACCTCTGTACAACTGTCATTCATTCTAGAAACCCTAAATATATCGTACATATTCAAATTACATATTCAAAATAATCCTAAGTGTAAAACAAGTCTTCCGGGTAGGCTTTGTAGAAGTAAACTTCTCCGAGTAGACTTTGTGCTCTGCCTTCCTTGTTAGACTTGGTAACCTTGAAGTGTGCCCGGGAACAGTTTTCCGGGTATGCTTTACTTGGAGTATTTTCCAAAGGAAAATACTCACCAAGCAGACTTCAATCTTCATGATTATATCAGAATTTGCCCGACATAACCTTACTAGCAACCTTGTTCTTTAATGGTTTCATCAACTCCTTGCTTGGAATAAGCTTATTAGCAAAGTGTGCATGGGATCACTGTACCTTGCTTGAGTTGAACCCTGCCCGATGTTACTTGAGATATTTCATTAAACATCAAGCTTACCTGGACCATTGTATTATTTAAAAATACCTTGCCCGATCTTCCAATTACTTGGCTTCAAGTGCTTGGTTAGCCAAGAACTTACTCTGAAGTAAACCTTACTCGGCTATGAAGAACAAACCTGCTTGATATTGAGAACCTTGCCCGGGTATACACTAATTAGTGAAGCCTGCCCGGATATCCTCTAAAGAAGACTTCAAGAAGATAACCTTGCCAGATAGGCAAAATATCATGACCGACTAAGTAAAACCTTGCTCAGATGTCTTAGGTGTGCCCGACTCCATACTTATCAATATCTAAGGAGGTTGAGAAGATTCCAATCTTACATATGATCATTTTTGGGTCCAATAATAACATAAACAAATGATTACATATTCAAAAGCTGTCCGAAGACATTACAAAATAAAGCCTATTCTAAAGATCTTGTCTTTTTCTTGCGTTGTAGGCGGCTTGTCTTCTGTTTACTATCACTGATGCAGCTCTTTGCTGGAAAACAGAAAGAATCTGGTGATGAGGGTTACTCTCAGATATGTGCAAATCCCTTATGTCTGTCAGATCTTCATTGTGCATACAGGTCAGGTCATCATCTCTTTTGATTATCCCCAAAATAAGCCCATCAGAGTTTCTTATTACATAATGACCATTATCTTCTTTGTATTCAATTCTTGCAATGATGCCATTCTCTGTACTGTATAATTAGGATATCTCATTCTTATTTCAGAGCTGATGCAGGTATTCATATTTGTCACAGGATTCTCATCTTTGACCCTCATATGGTAATACAACTCAACATTAGCCATCTTTTTCATCTTTGCAATTCTTCTTGTCTAGTCAAGTTGAATCATCTTCCAGCTCTTCTTTTTTCCTTTAGAAATAGGAATCCCTCGTCAGCTTCATCTCTCAGAAATTTAGATAGATCATTTTGCTGTCTACCCGCCAACTTACTTCTGTCTCTATAATCATACAGATTAAGTTTAGCCATTCTTTCCAACTGCACTTCAGTGAATTCAGCAAAATCACTTCTAATAACTATGTCTCTGAGCTGTCTGCTTTCCATAATCACTTTCAGAGACTCAGAGACAGAATCATAGTAGAGAGATCTTGGAAGATCTACACTGGATTGTGGTCTTGATGTTCTTTGTGATCCAGTTCTACTAGATTCTCCTCTACCAGCTTGTTGATGTCTTCTTGAGATTGGGGGTCTGAATGGAATAGATTTCATCAGTTTGCTGGGCCTTGACACATTGAAAACATTCATGTAGGTGGATTCGACCATCTCAGCTGGATATAGGACAAGTTCTTCATAGTTTAGACCTGCTTCATTCACAAGTTTCATTATCATGTTGACTATCCTTGGATTGTCCGTTAGTCCAGCAGGAACAAATCTTCCTTGAACAAAGCTTCTTGGATTCTCACCCTCCAACAATACCTTTTCCCATTCTGCCTTTTGTTTGTAGAAGAGTTTTTTCAAGTCCTCCTTTTCTAAGGCATTAAAGGTGGCTTCATCCATTCCCCATTGGTTTATCATTATACCCCTCAAAATTTTAATCATTTCTTCATTTTCCCAAGGAATTATAGGTTCATCTTCTTGTTCAGGCTTTACTTCCTTTGGGATTGGGGTTTCATCAGCAGTTGCCGCTATTGATTTTTCTTTTTCAGCTTCTTGTTTCTTCCTCAAAGTTGTTAATTTTCTCTTCTTTTTGGTAGGCTCAGGCTGTTTTTCTTTTTCTTCATTCTGAATTTTTCTTTTCAAATATTGGTACTCTTTTTCAACTAATTCTTGGGTAATTGATTCCACAACATTTAGTGTTCTGCCATGTTCTATCAGAAATTTGCACTTACCCCCATATTTGCTATAGATCTTTTCAAGTCTTTCCTTTCCAGTAGCAGTTTTCAGCTTGGCCTTTTCAAATTCCAACTCCTTTCAGCATCTTTGGTTTTACTATGGAGATCACTGAGTTGCTCAAAGTTATAGTTGTTCAAATCTGTTTCAGAGTGGTTGTGCATTTTCAGATACTCTTTAAATATTTCCATTTCCTTTTCTTGCTTTGACCCCTTTTGTTTATCACTGGATGGTTTAGTTTGCAGCAACTCCTTCAAATTTTCTTTTCTTTTCATTTTCTTATCGAGTGCTTCAACTGCATCCTTTTCTAAGCAATCAGTCATTCTTGGCGTCATCCCTCTTTCCATCAGATAACCACATTTTCCTCCAAAATTTTCTTTTAAGGCTTCAATCTTTTCAGCCTCTTCATATTCTTTAACAAATTTTTCTTTGATCTCTTCCCTTTTGTCTTCATATGCTTCTCTCAACTTGTCAATCTTGAAATGAGATAAATCTTTGTCAGAATAACCATGAGTTCTCAAATAGTCTATGTATTTCTGGGCATCCCTGTTCTTTTGTTGTATCAACTTCTCAATTGTATCTCTCTCTTTGTTCAATCTTTTCTCTAGTTCATCATCATTCAAGTCAGCTAAGCTTTCAAAGCTTATGCCATACCTTCTCAATTTCACAATAAAAGGGTTTTTTCTTTTAGCATCCAAAAGGCTTTGCTCAATGTTTTCCCTCTGTTCATCAGTCACTGTAACTTGTGGGGACATAACATTAGCAGCTTCAGCATCCTTTCCCTGATCATCATTATTGTCATTATCAGTTTCATCAGAGTCATCCTCCTCCTCAGTTGTATCATTAACAACATCTATTTTTGGTTCATCAGGAGTTGGCTCTTCAGGGATTGGTACATTTGGCACTCCTTGCATATGTTCATCAGGCTTTAAGGTTTGCAAAGGTATGGCCCTTATTGGACTTGCCTCATCATCAGGAGTCTCTACAAAGTATTTATTCTGATCATCCCATCTTCCTTTCTTTGCAGACTTAGCTCTTTCAGCTGGTTTGAATGATTCTGGTCTGTCCCTTTTTCTTGAGTATTTCTTTCCATACTTGGGATCATCCACACACTCCCATTCATCTGGGTTCTGTCTAATGTCATCTTCAATCTGTTGAGCCCATTTCTTTGCAGCCATTGAGGCAATGGATTTTCCAATTTCTTCTTCCATATTCAATTCCATATTCACACTGGTTGGTTAAGCAGTTTCAGTTGATTCCTTTGGTGGTTGAATTTGAGGTTGAAACATGCTAACCACCATGGCCAAAGAGTTGTCAACTTCCTCAACTCTTTTTAACTTAATCAAAGCTTCAATTACATCTTGATCATCAGCCTCTTCTTCATTAATCATTTTTGCAACATTTCTTGACTGATCAATTCCTCCTATACTGCTATCTCCTCAGGAGTCAAAGTTTGGGCTAGGATTTCCCTATCCCTTATTTCTCTTACAACATTCTCCAACTTTCTCCTTGCTTCAGCAGCGGCTTCTTCATCTTCTTTGAATAAAATTTCTTTCTCAGAATTTACCACAACAGGCTCTTCTTCAAACACCTTTGCCTTACCTTTCTCCAATCTCCTCCTTACATCCTCTTCATCCTCAGACTGTTGATAATCATCTATTTCTTTTTCAAGTGCTTCCATTTCTGGGTCATGCTCTATTCTCTTGGAACTTGCTTGTTGATCAGTTTCTGATTCAGTGTGTGTAAGTTCCTCAGTAGCAGCATTTTCACCAATGATTACATCAGTCAGTTCTTCATTTATAACATCAGTCAATTATTCAGTGGCCACATTCTCTTCATCATTTAATTTTTCAATTTCAGCATCAATGGACTCTTCTCCTCTCACCTCCTCTGCATCCTCATCTCTCCACACAACATCTAATATTTCATCATTTACATCATAATTTTCTTCTCCCACATTAGATTTGTTACCTTCATAATCAACCTTCTCTATTCTCCTTTCTTCACATTCCTCCTCATCTTCATAGGCATTTAAAATACTTGTCAACTCATCAACATTTACTCTTGCATCCTCCATCACTACATCCTCAATATTAGTAACAGCTGGCACAATTACATTCTCCCCCTGTTTTGGGGCAGCTGAGATCTTCTCAACTTCCTGCTCCAGGGATCGAATTTTCAACATAGGCCGGGCCAACTTGTCTAATAACAACACATTCTCCTTAGTCACCTCTTCATTTCTCTCCCTTAGCTTAGCATTTTCAAGCATTAGATCAAGATTTCTTTGAAATAAAAGCTTTTCAGCAGTAGGGGTTAATTGTGGTGATGTAGATAAAGGGTTAGGTTCAGATTGGTCTTGAGTAGTGGTTTGAATGAGTGTTGGGTTGATGGTCATTGTGAGTTGGGTAGATGATTCAGGTGGGGTTCGGGTTTGAGGTGTGGTTTGGGTATGGATAGGTGTTGGCTGGTTTGTAGGGATTGTTTGTGGTGGTGATTGGGTATGGGGTGGGCTTGGAATAAATGTATCAGTTTGAATTGGGCTGTTGGTTGGTGGTGTTTGTGGTGGTGGGGATATTTTAGTGGATGTTTCATTTTGGTTTTGTGTCAAAGTTTAGGTTGGGGATTGTGGTAATTGTTGTTGTGGTGACATATGTGGTGATTGGTTTAGGATGGTGATGGTATTGGTTGATCAGCGGGTAGTGGTGATGGTATAGGTTGGTTCTCCCTCTGATCTTGTGCATCAATAATCATGGCTCCTCCAACCCCTCCTTCATCTCCATCATTATCTGAGTTTTCATCATCTTCATCATCTTATTCTTCTCCTCCATCAACCTCATCCTCCTCTGAGCTCAGCTCAGGTACTGGCATAATATCCAAGTCATGGTTCAACAACCATGGCAAAATCTCAAACGGGATGTTTGGATTAAATCTGTTGGCACTTCCCGGATTTTTAATTCGTTTAAATGTGTTGGGATTCTGCAGAGTATGAGTAGTGCCTATGGTGGGTAAATCATGTAACTCCCTGTTAAAGATTATCTGTAGAAACCTGGGATATTGCAGAAATCTGTCCTTCTCATCCTTTTTCAGATTTCCTACCATTCCTTCGAAAATCATCTTTGAAAAGTTGATTGGTAGATCATAAATGATTGCAAGTGTGGTGTTTGCTAAATCCCTACTCATTAGGGTCCATGAGCCTTTCCTCTGAGCAAATCCTTGAACCATATGATGAATCAAAATTCTGTATATCAAAGGGAACATTCCCTTCCGAAATTGCCCATCGTGTACTGTTCCCTGGTATCCCATAGTCTGTTCAAAAATCCTCAGCAGGTGATCAGTATTGAAGTTGATATGATTGTGGTCGTCATCGTGTAATTGCAAGCATCTTCTGATTAATTGCTCCGTGATCTGAATTTCTTGTCTTGCCACTGCGGCTTCAATCCTTCGACCATTAACGTCATCATACAATGTTGCTGAGCGCCAGAAATCCAGTGAATGGTTTCTATAAATGCTTGGACACTCAGTGAAGGCAAAATGCACATTTGATCTCAACAACCACGTCATCATCATCGCCACCTCCTCATTGTCCGGAGTAATCTGCAACATTGAGCACATATTGTGTTTTTGTTCAAAAGGATACTTTGGTTGATCATTGCCCGCCATATCTGAAAACAAACACAATCAAATATATTCAAAGTGAAATTAGTCATAAAGTTCATTACTTTAACTAATTTCAAGGGATAAAATTGAAGAAGAAAGAGAGAAAAATCATCAAGAACCTGTTCTTCGACAAGTTTATAACCTAAACACAAAAACAAAGTGTTAGCATATAGATATATAATCAAAGCCCATCATAGTCTAACCGTGATCGGAAAACATATTATTATTGCTTACCGAGTCGGAATTAGAGGGCTGGTTAAAGTTAGAGTTTGGATAAAATGAATGCGATAAGTCGGTTTAGGTTTCTTTGAGAGTAAGAAGTTGCAGTGGAAGGAGAGAGAGAGAGGGAAAAATAATGTTGAAAAATACATATAATTCCCTCTTATATACCTTTTGAAGGTGGGTTTTAAATGCATTTGTCGTGTAGTGAGTTATTAGCTCTCAAACATAATAACCTTATCCATTTAAAATCTTACCCGATAAAATTAAAACGTCAAACTTTGCCCGGTATATATTATTATAAAATTGGCAAAGTGTGCCTGGTGCCTTCCACTTACAAACCTTGCTTGGTTAAGTTAAGTAATTTAAAGTCAAGTTATAATGAAGAAAGCTTACCCGAAATACCAGATTTCTTGAGAACTCAATCACAAGATGGATAATCAAGTATAAAACTATCAAATAAGCAATCTTGCTAGGAATCAATTAAGATACCCATATGCATTTCTCAATTTTAAATTAAAAGCTTAAACTAGCATACACCCTATCAGAATAAGAAATACATTCAATCAAGCATACTTTGATATAAAGTGTGCCCGAGCAACCTTCATAAGAGTACAAAGTGTGCCCGAACTGCCTTCCTATGCAAAGTATACCCGAATAACCTTCCTTGAGTACAAGATATGCCCGGAAAAGAGATCTAGCAGACAGTGTACCAGGAAAGTCAAAATTTGAAATTACCAAGTATATTGGGGGAACAAAAGTGTACCCGGAATATAAAGTGTGCCAAGAAAACAAGGTTTACCTGGAAAAACTTGTAATTTCAAAGAAATCATAATCACAAATAACATATAGCATGCCCGGAACAAAATTAAACATAAAAACACCTAAGTGTGCTATGATCTAAGATCTCCAAAGCTTGCTTGGTACATTATTGTAACGATTCCGACGAAACCAGGTATACCCTAACCGGTAGACAATAGTTACGTTATATTTAATGACGGGTACATGAATTACCATAGTAATTATACGAGAATACATGGTTCACTGTATTGATTGTACGTGAATATATAATTCATCGTATTGAATATGCGATTAATCGATCGATAGTTATTGAAACCCGAACGAATCGAGGGTTCAATTATAGACGTTATATATGATATTTAGTGATGTTTACCAAGTATTAAAGCTTCGGGATAAGTGAATTAAAGCACAGAAAAAGAATTTTCGATTTAATGGTACGTCGGTACGTTAAACGAAACCTTTAATACCAAACCAAGCAAGAGACGATCGATCAAGCTGAAAAAGATGCGCAATTATTAATAATATGATGTTTTAAGTTAATAAATGTCATGGTTTAAGTTTTTAAAGTTTTTAAATCGGTTTTATATAAATTTCATTTTTAAGCCGAAAACGACCGTTTTAGCCTCGTTTTAAGCCGAATTAAACATTTAACTGAAAAACGAACTGAACCAGATTATCCAAAACATTATCCGGATTTCAAAAATCCAAATGAGTGGCTAGAATTGGAGAAGTGGGTCCCACCCCACCTCCCCCCTTTAACCGATCGGACCAAGGGGGTGTTACCCCATTGTGTTGTTATTTTTTTTAACAAGCTTGGCCAAGTTCTTCCTTCCTCTCCACAATATCATCTAAAAACCGAGATTTTAGCATGAAAACCGAGGTAAAAAGTAGAGTTATTTACGTTTCCATCTTCGTTTCTTGAGTTTATTTGCAAGAAAATGAGGTTTCAAAGATGAAAACCGATTCTTGCATGATCAAGTGATGTATACGGGTTATACAAGGGATCTTGGTCCAAGAAAGGAGTTAAACGAACTGTTGGTGCACATTGTGTGGCCGTCGCTTGGGGAATAGTTTAGAATGTTTATGTTGTATGCTGTACACCTAGGTAGTGGTTCACGCTGAAAGTGATCCATTTGAAAGAGCATTTTCAAATGGATACTCATTCGATCGAATGAGTTTCTGATTCGATCGAATGAGTCTGCCATTCGATCGAATAGGACTCATTCGATCGAATGAGTCCTGACCGAATGGCAGCGGGTATAAATACCAGCTTTCAGGCGTGAACAGGTAAGAGTTTTAAGGATTTGCGTGCCCGGGGCCCAGGTGCTGTCCGGATGAGGGGGGAGGCCATGCTCGACCTCCCCCTGCCATAGATCGTGATTTCAGTGTTTAAACAAGCATGTAATCTTTCGTTTTTATCAATGAAATCGTTTGTTTCGTGTTTGTTTCTATCCGTCTTTGGTTATCAAACCTTCCGTCTCGAACGCGCTCGGATCGTCACGGTCCCGGCTGAACCAACACGAACCAAAACGAATTTTTACGGTTTAAACTTTAGTTTTGAAACAATAACCGAAACTATAGTGTAAGAGGATTGATTGTGAGTGTAACTTGCTTGGTATTGTGGTATGTTGATTGTAGGTTCTGTATTTAGTGGTAGATAAGGCGGAAAGACGAGTGTGTAGCTTGTAGTGGCGGAAAACAAAAGGTATATTCGGTTTATGTTCGGTTATGGGTTTTTGGACAGATTGTGGAAGGTTTAGAGTTAGGTCATGAAATTTTACAGAGGTGTTAGATACATGAAAATATGAGTTCTGTGAAAATTTGGTAATTTTTGGATAAAGGATGAATATTTAGTGAATTTAATGCTCGGTTTTGGCTAAAAATGGTGAAAAATAGTTAAATATCATGATAAATTCTGGGAAATTCCAGATAAGCTTTTTATAACATTTAAAAGTCACAAACAAAATTTTAGGTCAGTTGGAGAAGTCTAAGAAGGCTTTTCGGTTAAACGAGTTCTAGGGTTTTCTAGCTCGGTTTTAGTGAAAATGGAATGTAAAAAGATATTTTGGTTCTGGAAAAATTACAGGGGACTATGTGGATGGCAGGGGTCATCCAGGAAAAATTTGGGATTTTTCTAAGGTCGTTTGGTATTTACGACATATTTAGTGTTTAAATGGTGTTTAAAAATAGATAAATAAATTTTAAATAAAAATTAATTCTGGAAATATTTTTATAAAATTCCTCACTGTCAAAAAGTGATTTGTGCAAAATTTCAAGATCCGAGATTAAACGGATAATTATTTGTGCTAAAGAAAATAAAAACAAACTTTTAAGGTTTAAAACGCGTAAACCGGTAAAGTTCGCCTAAACGAGCTGACCGGTGTATAAAAACCCTAAAAATGAACTATTTTCATATAACTGTGTTAAACAAGTAAAAATAAATCATCCGAAAATAATTCAGATGATTTGTGTAATTTTAATCGATTTAACAGTTTCCGGTACACTAAAGACGGAAACGGGTCCCGCGGCCAATCGGGGCGTCTAAACCGAGCTCTAATTTCACAACTTTAATTAAATTATCAGTCAACCACTATTTTCGGGTCGTGTGTGACCAAACTCATTTTTGAAACGTAAAAACGGATAACCGTGCTAGGCACGCAAAACTGGGAAAACAAACGAATAGTAACTTTGACTATTGAACTCTAAACGATATCACAATCTGAGTCCGGAGAAGTGTTTCTGGGTTAACATTGCCCCCGGAATGGGTACAGTACTGGGTTAACAGTGTCCCCAGATGTCCCTAGAAGTGTTTCTGGGTTAACATTGCCCCCGGAACGGGTACAGTACTGGGTTAACAGTGTCCCCAGATGTACCGGTTAACACGGTTAAAGATTATATAAACAATAATTGTATAATAACGATCGTATGGATCATATTACAGATTTGACGTGTTAACTAATAATGACTGTTGTTACCTGCTTGCATGTGCTAAGGTGAGTTTCACGAGCCCCTTTTTCTGAATTGTTTTTAAATATTTTCTCGGGGCGGAAGCATGTTACTACTGAAATGTTTAAGTACATACTGAACGCATGGATTTGCGTGTATTTATATATATTTTATTGTACGGGAATCGTACGGAAATGTACTAAGATGGTAATTGTCTGAGTTGCTAACATTGTAAGGCCCCGCAACACGAGTGATTAACTGAAAGCCGGTAGAGTGTGAATAGTACTATTGATCTGACAAACCCAACTGGTCCGGCATGGATTTGCTGATGTTTCCCAGCCAGTTGCACATGTCTATTTTGTTGTTATTTATTTTGCTATGTAATGTTAGACATAGCGGGTTGGGGCAGGTTCGTGGGCGGAGTATGCCACGGGGTTGTATGTGGATAGTCAGAGGTTTCACTTGTGGGCTCAGCATAATTACATCGATAATATTTTATTTTGATATTGATTTATCATGGTTTACTCGAATTGTGAAACTCACCAATTATTCGTAGTTGACCCGTTTTCTCACATGCTTTTCAGGTACGACTAAGATGAAGTGATTGCTTACGTGCTAAGTGCTAGATGTGTGTAAGATTTACGTGCGGGATGTTATGATACATTATATTAAATAGAATTATGTATCGTATTGTATGATGTGTGTATCACCTAGACGGTAATGAAATATGAGATAATGTAATTTGAAGTATATTAATGTATTCCGTTTTCTTTATAAACAATGTGGTTGATATCAGAGGTGTCTGTTGCATCCCGTTTACGTTTCCGCTGCGGTTACGGGGTGTTACAGAACTTGGTATCAGAGCCATTGGTTATAAAGACTTAGGATGTCTTTAAGAGATACCTAAAATATAACCAGTAGCTCAAGTATTATAGGATCTGAATATCAACTAATAATATATAGTGACGAGATCTGGATGAACTTGGATGGACAAGTGAGTTATTATGGTCCGGAACATAATAACAGACTTGTCCGCACGAGGGAATTCAGGGGAAGTCACGGGGTACATTAATAGGTAAAAATGACAACATATGTGTAAAGTATATAATATTATTTATACGTGTTAATGTGTATATATATATATATGTACATATCTTGTGGGTACATGTATTGAGAAATAGGACCCGGATAAGGAACCGGGGGATGAAATAATAAAAGTACTGAGGATGCTGAAAATTTCTAGAGCATCGGTTGATGATAAGTCTGACTTATCGAGCCATAGTTATGATGGTACCAAATTAGATCTCCCGTTTGACATTAACCAGAAATATCTAGTAACCGTCACTCCCAACCAAAATTAATAAATCCCTTACCCTACCAATACCGGTACCGTATATTTTAATAACCCCCTATGTTCACCCGAACCGCCGACCCTCACGTACGGACGGACCTGTACCTGAACCCATTCTTATTCCATTAAGGTAAAAAAAAACTTGATAATAAAGGAGCAGATAAAAATAATATATAGAAATATATATGTGTATTTCTCACTCTCAAACATATGAGACAAACCACCTCCGAGATCGAGAATTACCGATTTTAGCGAACCTAGAATGCCTGAGGACATTGACTGAGCAAGTGATAGAGTTTCCCATAATAGTAATTGATAATTTTTGAAGGCAACATGGGTTGCGCGATTACCTTGAACCTTGCAACTCTCTATGTTATCCTTACATCCGTTAGATGCCTATACCCATGTATACTCGAATAGAATGATGACCCATACACAAAGAGGTGTTGGAATCATTATAGCATAGTTGGTTGTTCGTTCGTAGGTGGTATACCGTGTATGCCGGATATACAAATAGACACGGATATTATAACTCCGTGGTACGTAATCGTTTGGTGCTCACGATGAGCATGTATCGGTTATGCTGACATGCAGAAGGATATTGAAATCAAGCATGTTAAACATTAATCTTTGTTGAGAAAGATCTATATGTCAGTTGGTGACAAGGGTTATGAAACATATTTAAACGTTAACCGACGTCAGGTTAAGTCCATATGTTATTATATTTGTGGGACATATATACTAGATACTGGTATGTGTAATATGTATGATAATATTTGGTGTGTATGTGTACCTGCTGTTATGATTGAGCTGGTAACGAGTTATACGGTGAGATTAGTATTGATTACTGCGTACGGGATGGGTACGGCAGAATGACATAAAAAGAGTAGCTCCAATGATGGAGATTGATATGAGTCAGTTGATTGCTCAAAGATAGCAGATGATGATACCGAAAGTCGTATCACAGATCACTGCTAGTGTTGATGCAAATGTGATCGCACATGTTTATGAATATTTCAATTCTTAATGTTATTACTAAGAGTGATAATGTCCCACCGAATACTATTATGACTACAAGTATTAGTTATAAACTAAACATGAATAGTAGTCGTAATGAATTAGATCCGGTATGAAGGATATGTTTGTTGGTTGTGTTAAGGAAATTATTAATAGTTTACTGATGGTAAAGGGAGGAATAGATTAGCTAGTGGATAGAAAAGATCGAAATGGTTAAGGATATTGGTAAGAGTCTAGAACATTGTGTAGTGAAATATGCTACAGATATGTTGGTAGATTATGTTGTATCGTGATGTAACACGATGGTACAAAATTATAGTTAGAAAATTTTTACTCAGATGATATGGTCAGAATTTAAAATTCTTGTACTAGAGCACTTTTATTCGAGTAATTAAGTTCAGAGATTGGAAACTGAGCTATGGAAGATAGAAATGTTGTGTGCTGATCACTTAGAACACGCTAATCGTTTGAAGGAATTGTCATGTCTGGTAACGTGGCTAATTACTCCTGAAACTAAGCGAAGTGAGGGCTATATTGGGGACTAACTCCATCGATAAGGAGTATAGTCAATCCTGTAAAGTATACAACCTTTGGAAGGGTTGTGTCACAAGCCAGCATTGATATATTTGACTCTATGGGAAGCGGACTGGAAGGACGTTAGGTGAGACGTCGAGTGTTAAAGAAGAGAAATGATAAAGGTATAGTGCAAGATAGGCTTCTGAATAAGTAGGTATGTCCTACAACCCAGAATTATACTAAGACTAGTTCTGGTGTGAAAACATGAACCGCGTGAAGGGTCCTTCCCTAAATGTGGAAAATATGGTTATCGGCAGGAAGAAGAATGTCGAGTGATAGTAGGCCACAGGTATGGTAAAGATGGACGTAATGCCCCGATTGTAGAACCAATTAAAGCCATGTGAACCGGCAACCCCAACCCATTCATGTACAACCACTCCGAACCCAACAGCTTCAATAACAATCCATCCAAAGAAATCAAATTATGCCAAACAGTTGTACTTGCTATGAATGTGGCAGTACAGAACGTTTCAAGAGAAATTGCCCAAAGTTGAACCAAGGTGTCGTTGGAAGACGAACCTCATGACAAGCATCAACCTCTGATCAAGCAAGGAGCCGTGCTTTTGTGAGTAATTCGAATAAAGCACGTCATGATCCAAAGGTGGTATTAAGTATGTTGTAGTTTTAAATCATTAGGCTTCAGTGATATTTTTACGGTCGCCGATAGAAGTTAGTTCCTGTTAACCTCCTACCATTTGGAAAGATACCGATTAGTGAAACCATAGAATCTTATACCGTAGAAGTCGCTAACGGTAAAACCATGATAGTTAATCAGATAGTTCGGAATTGCCCTTTTATTCTGAACGATCAATCCTTCCTGATTGACTTATTACCGGTAGAATTAGGTAGTTTTGACGTGATAGTGGGAATGGATTGGTTAGCACGTAACAAAGTGGAAATAAACTGTGAAAAGAAAATCGTCAAGATCCGGGTGTCGGATGACGAAGAGATGTTAGTGCAAGGAGAGAAGTCGAGCACAATGATACCATTTATATCCCACCTCAAGGTGTTAAAATATTTACGCCAGGGATGCGTGGCGTATCTAGCGAGCTTGACGGCCACAGATTCTGAGGAGAAACGGGTGGATGATATCCCGGTGGTACGCGAATTTCCACAAGTTTTCCCAGAAGAACTTCCTGGATTACCGCCAACCCGACAGGTCGAATTCAGAATCGATTTAATACCTCAAGCTGGCCCTGTTGCTAAAGCACCCTACCGATTTGCACCGTCCGAGATGCAAGAATTATCCAATCAGTTGCAAGAATTGTTGGATAAAGGATCTATACGTCCTAGGCATTCCCCGTGGGGTGCACCTGTATTACTCGTGAAAAAGAAGGACGGGAGCCTTAGAATGTGCATTGATTACAGGGAGTTGAACAAGTTAACAATCAAAAATAGGTACCCTCCTCCCCGAATTGATGATCTGTTTGCCCAGCTGCAAGGTGCGAGCTATTTCTCAAAAATCGATCTTAGAACGGGATACCATCAGGTTAGAATTCAGGAAGAAGATATCCCAAAAACCGCATTCCGGACTCGCTACGGCCATTACGAGTTCTTAGTTATGCCTTTCGGGCTAACAAATGCGCCGGCAGTGTTCATGGACCTCATGAATTAAGTCTGTAAACCCTACCTCGACAACTTCGTCATCGTGTTTATTGACGATATTTTGATCTACTCGAAAAGTAAAGAAGAGCACGAGCAACACTTAAGAATAATTTTAGAGCTTCTGAATCAGGAGAAGTTGTATGCAAAATTCTCCAAGTGTAACTTCTGGTTACAAGAAGTGCAATTCCGCGGTCACGTTGTAAACCATCAAGGAATACACGTTGATCCGAGTAAGGTTGAAGCAATTAAGAATTGGCAAACGCCTAAATCGCCAAAGGAAACCCGCCAATTCTTAGGCTTAGCTGGATATTATCATCGATTTATAGAGAACTTTTCCAGCATCGCCCAACCTTTAACTCTCCTGACCCAAAAGGATCGAAAGTATGAATGGGGAAAAGAACAGGAAACGGCGTTTCAAACGTTAAAGCAAAAATTGTGCCAAGCGCCGATTCTAAGTCTCCCCGATGGAGACGATGGTTTTGTCGCGTATTGTGACGCATCGCGTAGAGGGTTAGGATGCGTGTTGATGCAGAATAATAAGGTTATAGCCTATGCTTCCCGACAGTTAAAAGTACACGAGGAAAAAAATTACACTACTCACGACGTAGAACTGGGAGCGGTTATCTTCGCACTTAAAATCTGGAGACATTATCTCTACGGTACGGAGTGCACCATCTTCACCGATCATAAAAGTTTGCAGCACATATTCGATCAGAAAGAACTGAATATGAGGCAACGAAGATGGGTCGAATTGTTAAGCGATTATGACTGTGACATCCGTTATCACCCCGGCAAGGCTAACATAGTAGCCGATGATTAAGTAGAAAGGATCGGATTAGACTATTGATGATACGAATATCTGAAAGGATTTTATTAATGGCCGAGTTTGGAGAAAGATATGGTTACGTATGTTGGTGAATATTTAAGTTATGCAAGAGATAAGGCTGCACACCGAAAACCCTAGGGAACGCCACAACGACAGAAAATTCGCCAATGATGGTGGGAATAAATTACAATGGATTTCGGGACGCAAATTCCCAAGATATATCAAAGGCATGATGTAAATTGGGTAATCGCGGATCGATTAACCAATCCTCGCATTTCATCCCAATCCATGGCGATTACCACAATGAATTCTCGCCCAAATTCATGATGGTGAAATGGTATTTCGTCGTGGAGTACCATTTTCAATTATCTCAGTTCGAAATAGTCATCCTACTTCCATTATTGGAAGGCGGGGAAGGAAGCATCGAGAGCTTGAAGCTTTCTATGGATGAAGTAATTATCACCAATTTGTTAAATTGAAAATGGGCGTCAATGAAGCCATAAGATTTGAATTGATTCGAGAAACAACCAATCGGATTTATAATATTTAAGATAAGTTGAAACCAGCGCGAGATTGGCAAAGGATTTATGCCAACATTCATAGGAAACCATTGTCACTGGAAAGAGGTGACAAGGCATTTTTAAGGCATCACCTTAGAGAGGTGATATGAGGTTTGGCAAAACCGAAAATAGCTCCTTAATAAATTGGACCTCATGAGACTATCTCCATGATTGGTCATTTAGTTTATCGATTAAAGTACTCCAGGGGCTAAGTACTATACATGATGTTTTGCCATGTATACGGATTGAAAATTACCTAAGCGATGAGGCAACGAAAGTACTAGTAATGGAGGTACTCATAGAAGACATGCTTGATACCATAAATAATTCCGTAGAGATAGTAGACGGGAAAACTAAACAGTTTGGACATACCAAGCTTTATTGATTAAGATTAAGTGGAATTCACAGCGAGGACCAGATTATACCTGGTAACGCGAGGGTGAATTCTGAAGGAAAAACCCCCACCTTTCTCCCGGAAGGGGATAGTGGGCGTGTAAAATTTCGAGGACGAAATTTCTTAACGGGGGAAGAATGTAACGATTCCGACGAAACCAGGTATACCCTAACCGGTAGACAATAGTTACGTTATATTTAATGTCGGGTACATGAATTACCATAGTAATTATACGAGAATACATGGTTCACTGTATTGATTGTACATGAATATATAATTCATCGTATTGAATATGCGATTAATCGATCGATAGTTATTGAAACACGAACGAATCGAGGGTTCAATTATAGACGATATATATGATATTTAGTGATGTTTACGAAGTATTAAAGCTTCGGGATAAGTGAATTAAAGCACAGAAAAAGAATTTTCGATTTAATGGTACGTCGGTACGTTAAACGAAACCTTTAATACCAAACCAAACAAGAGACGATCGATCAAGCCGAAAAGGATGCGCAATTATTAATAATATGATGTTTTAAGTTAATAAATGTCATGGTTTAAGTTTTTAAAGTTTTTAAATCGGTTTTATATAAATTTCATTTTTAAGCCGAAAACGACCGTTTTAGCCTCGTTTTAAGCCGAATTAAACATTTAACCAAAAAACGAACTGAACCAGATTATCCAAAACATTATCCGGATTTCAGAAATCCAAATGAGTGGCTAGAATTGGAGAAGTGGGTCCCACCCCACCTCCCCCCTTTAACCGATCGGACCAAGGGGGTGTTACCCCATTGTGTTGTTATTTTTTTTAACAAGCTTGGCCAAGTTCTTCCTTCCTCTCCACAATATCATCTAAAAACCGAGATTTTAGCATGAAAACCGAGGTAAAAAGTCGAGTTATTTACGTTTCCATCTTCGTTTCTTGAGTTTATTTGTAAGAAAATGAGGTTTCAAAGATGAAAACCGATTCTTGCATGATCAAGTGATGTATACGGGTTATACAAGGGATCTTGGTCCAAGAAAGGAGTTAAACGAACCAAAAACGAATTTTTACGGTTTAAACTTTAGTTTTGAAACAATAACCTGAACTATAGTGTAAGAGGCTTGATTGTGAGTATAACTTGCTTGGTATTGTGGTATGTTGATTGTAGGTTCTGTATTTAGTGGTAGATAAGGCGGAAAGACGAGTGTGTAGCTTGTAGTGGCGGAAAACAAAAGGTATATTCGGTTTATGTTCGGTTATGGGTTTTTGGACAGATTGTGGAAGGTTTAGAGTTAGGTCATGAAATTTTACAGAGGTGTTAGATACATGAAAATATGAGTTCTGTGAAAATTTGGTAATTTTTAGATAAAGGATGAATATTTGGTGAATTTAATGCTCGGTTTTGGCTAAAAATGGTGAAAAATAGTTAAATATCATGATAAATTCTGGAAAATTCCAGATAAGCTTTTTATAACATGTAAAAGTCACACACAAAATTTTAGGTCATTTGGAGAAGTCTAAGTAGGCTTTTCGGTTAAACGAGTTCTAGGGTTTTCTAGCTCGGTTTTAGTGAAAATGGCATGTAAAAAGAGATTTTGGTTCTTGAAAAATTACAGAGGACTATGTGGATGGCAGGGGTCATCCAGGAAAAATTTGGGATTTTTCTAAGGTCGTTTGGTATTTACGACATATTTTGTGTTTAAATGGTGTTTAAAAATAGATAAATAAATTTTAAGTATAAAAATTAATTCTGGAAATATTTTTATAAAATTCCTCACTGTCAAAAAGTGATTTGTGCAAAATTTCAAGATCCGAGATTAAACGGATAATTATTTGTGCTAAAGAAAATAAAAACAAACTTTTAAGGTTTAAAACGAGTAAACCGGTAAAGTTCGCCTAAACGAGCTGACCGGTGTATAAAAACCCTAAAAATGAACTATTTTCATATAACTGTGTTAAACAAGTAAAAATAAATCATCCGAAAATAATTCAGATGATTTGGGTAATTTTAATCGATTTAACAGTTTCCGGTACACTAAAGACGGAAACGGGTCCCGCGGCCAATCGGGTCGTCTAAACCGAGCTCTAATTTCACAACTTTAATTAAATTATCAGTCAACCACTATTTTCGGGTCGTGTGTGACCAAACTCATTTTTGAAACGTAAAAACGGATAACCGTGCTAGGCACGCAAAACTGGGAAAACAAACGAATAGTAACTTTAACTATTGAACTCTAAACGATATCACAATCTGAGTCCGGAGAAGTGTTTCTGGGTTAACATTGCCCCCGGAATGGGTACAGTACTGGGTTAACAGTGTCCCCAGATGTCCCTAGAAGTGTTTCTGGGTTAACATTGCCCCCGGAACGGGTATAGTACTGGATTAACAGTGTCCCCAGATGTACCGGTTAACACGGTTAAAGATTATATAAACAATAATTGTATAATAACGATCGTAGGGATCATATTACAGATTTGACGTGTTAACTAATAATGACTGTTGTTACCTGCTTGCATGTGCTAAGGTGAGTTTCACGAGCCCCTTTTTCTGAATTGTTTTTAAATAATTTTTTGGGGCGGAAGCATGTTACTACTGAAATGTTTAAGTACATACTGAACGCATGGATTTGCGTGTATTTATATATATTTTATTGTACGGGAATCGTACGGAAATGTACTAAGATGGTAATTGTCTGAGTTGCTAACATTGTAAGGCCCCGCAACACGAGTGATTAACTGAAAGCCGGTAGAGTGTGAATAGTACTATTGATCTGACAAACCCAACTGGTCCGGCATGGATTTGCTGATGTTTCCCAGCCAGTTGCACATGTCTATTTTGTTGTTATTTATTTTGCTATGTAATGTTAGACATAGCGGGTTGGGGCAGGTTCGTGGGCGGAGTATGCCACGGGGTTGTATGTGGATAGTCAGAGGTTTCACTTGTGGGCTCAGCATAATTACATCGATAATATTATATTTTGATATTGATTTATCATGGTTTACTCGAATTGTGAAACTCACCAACTATTCGTAGTTGACCCGTTTTCTCACATGCTTTTCAGGTACGACTAAGATGAAGTGATTGCTTACGTGCTAAGTGCTAGATGTGTGTAAGATTTACGTGCGGGATGTTATGATACATTATATTAAATAGAATTATGTATCGTATTGTATGATGTGTGTATCACCTAGACGGTAATGAAATATGAGATAATGTAATTTGAAGTATATTAATGTATTCCGTTTTCTTTATAAACAATGTGGTTGATATCAGAGGTGTCCGTTGCATCCCGTTTACGTTTCCGCTGCGGTTACGGAGTGTTACAATTATGCAGCAGTTAGTATACAAATCTTGCCCGGAACAAGAAATATCTTGTTGAAGGCTTGCTTGGTCACATATTCAAAGACTTCAACTTGCTCTAGAATGAAGTACACCAAGTGTACTCTACCAGGTAAGTGTACACACTTTAAAGCATGCCCGAAAATCATAAACTTAGTCCAAAGTGACTAAGCTTGCCCGGAAAGGTCATAAAACATCAAACCTTACTTGAAAATACATATTCAACTATTTTGTGCCCGGGAAGGTTTGAAAACATCAAATCTTACCCGAAAATACATATTCAACTGTTTTGTGCCCGGGAAGGTTTGAAAGCATCAAAACTTAACCGAAAATACATATTCAACCTTTTTGAGGCAAAATGCAACACTATTTGACTTAAACCAATATTTTTAACTGTATTTTTAATTAAAGATCATTGTTTAAGAGCAAATGGTGCATTTAGAAATCAAATTTCAGTCTTTGTTCCTTTCAAAACAATTTCTTTCTTTTGCTGAAAAGATCTCAATAATGGGATCATATTGACTAAGTATCTTTCTCAATACTTCATTCTTAGCATTATTATGACAACTTAGACAGGTCAACAGTAGGTCTAGACTTAACATGAATTTCATCTCTTTGGTTATATGATTTAATTTCATTTAATATGCATGATTCTTAATGGATAACACATGATGTTTTCTGATGCTCCTTATCTATTCTCAAGGCTTATTTGGCTTTTTCCATATCACCCCAATTTGACTTTGACCCCCTGGATTTGGTCAAAACTTTTAATGACAGAACATATTTTAGAAAATTTCTAAGATTTTTCTTTTCAAATTTACAAACATATGTGAGGTTGAACATTGGACTTACATGCCACGCAATTCGGACTTACATGCCTTTCATTCAGGATGTTTAAATGACTTATATGATTGCCTCCACCCATGTAGTTCTAGAATTAACCCTCATGTTTGCATTTTCTTTTAAAATTTTTTGTGAACATCAATAGACTTTTGGTTGATAAGATATAAAAAATATACTATTCACTGTTGTTCTATGTCATTCATTTAAATCAATCATTTCATTTTGGAGACCAATACCAACAGGCTTGCCTATCATTTGGAAAGATATATATAGGAACATGCATAGACATCAATGTAACTCCACATAAGATATAGCATTTTCTTTATGTTTATATCACCTTAGATTTTACACATCATGAGAAAGCAACCATACATGTTAATGACTGTACTAAGTGCCCTTTTGGCCTATTAAATCCATATGATTGGCTAAGTAGACAATGTACTATCATTTCCCAAATTAAACAATTTTAAATTCAAGCACCCCAATATCTCTTATTTGACTGGTGAATGGCTATCCTGTTTGACTACAAGTGGTCAACAGGACCAAACATACATGTAAACATATGTCCTTTCAAAGTCAAAGTTATTGACATGATTTTCAGTGAATGAACAAAAAATAAGTTATTATTGCCCCAAGTGCTTGCAGTTTTCTGGTTAATGGCTATCCTTTAAATCTATGAAGATTATAGGACTAAACATACATGTGTATGTCCTTCCAACTGAGCACATGACATAATTTTCAGCAAGAATAACTACTTGAGACTTTTCATTGAAAATTCCTTCTTTTAAGCTTCTATAAAGCTTGAACTGAATAATACTATCATATCTCAACACCATTAACAACTTGCTCATGTTATGATCAAAAAATTTTGTAATTATGCAAAATTCATTGGAAAAGTCATTTAATCATTTAATTTTGACATAAAAACACATTTTGACATAAATAGTTGTTGGTGCATTTTGTGACCGTCTCTATGCAATTCTGACCAGCGGAGACGAAGTGGTGAAGTTAGAACAACTTCGCCATAGGCGAAGTTAGAACAACTTCGCCTACAGGCCCAAGCCCAAGCCCGCGAAGTTGGTTTATCTATATATATGTGTGTCTTGTTTAGGGTTTAGCATCCAGAAAAAGTGAGTGTGTTTTGTGTAGTTGTCATTGTCTAGAGAGAAACAGAGAGAGAGAGATTCGTGTGGGACGGCCCGAGGTAGAGCTCACCTCGGGTCGGCCGTGTTTTTGTTTATGTTCGGTATGTAACGTGTTATGGTTATTATATATAGGATCTGCAGATTCGTTTATTCCATTCGTGTGTTTATTCGTGTATTTGTTTGTGTGTAATCGTGTTCTTCGTCTTCTACACTATAAACGAGTCTAGGAGGATTCCGCACTCCTAGACATCGTGCGGATCTCGTATCGATCAGCGACGCCCCGGGGGGACTTACAAGTGGTATCAGAGCCTTAGGCTCTTATGCTATGGTTCGAGATCTGCGTTTTCGTGTTTCTGGCCCGTTTCTGATGTGTTTTTTGGCCGAACAGCCGCCGTCGGCGAAGTTATTGGGTTCAGGCGAAGTTGTCGCTAAAATTTTAGGGTTTTGGCGAAGTTGACTTTTTGGCGAAGTTGACTTTTGGGTGAAGTTGACTTTTTGGCGAAGTTGACTTTTGGAGAAGTTAAAAAAAAAAAAATTGATTGGAGTTTTCGTCCGAATGTCCAGGTGTACACGATTATTGTGAGACCGAAGACGTTGTTCCGGCAACGAGTGAAACTTGGTATCTCTTGGTCTTACGCGTGAACAAATACGAGTCAACTCTGGATATGGAGTTGATGTTGTGAATGGGATATTGATTGAAACTGGATATTGACACATATTTGGGTGTTTTTGGGCAAAGAAATAGTTGTTGTTCGAGGTTGACCAACTGAAGAAAGTCAAATTTTGTTCGGGTTTTCGTCATTACTGGATTGCGGTCAGAGCATATTATTTATGTTATTTTCAAGGCGTTCGAGAATTGGATCCTGAAAACATGGGATACGAGCATCCGGGATGCTTATTTATTAAGGTGAAAATTTTGGAACAAGTTGGATTTAATCGGGAATTAAATTGTTTAAGTTCTTGATCGTTATCCCTGGTGATTGAAGATGCTTCGGATTAATTAATGGTCATGTGTGTTAGATTCTGTCAAGGTGGTTTTGTGAGGAAACTGATCACTTGATGTTGAGTAGTTAAAGATTGAACCTTATCTTACTATACAATTCCGACTAGTTGGGTGAAGTTGTGGAGGGAGCACAACCTCACATGTTGGTGAAGTTAGTAACAACTTCACGTGTTGGTTGAGATGATCGATTAGGCACGGGGATGCAGGTCAAAGATCTCGATCGATAGAGTTCGGAGGAGCTTACACCGAAGGGGAGATCTGATATGGAAGAAGCCGGGTGATTGGTAGATTTGTGGAGCTACAAGACAGTTTCAGACACGGCTGGTTGAAGACAGGATGGATGTTGAATGTATATGTGAAGTTCATGTTTGAAGATCACAGTGCAATCAAGTCCTACCAGAAGAAGAAAACAGAAGATCATCAGTTAAGGGGGTGTCTGTTGGTGCATGTTTTGTAAAAGATGATCTTTTGTGTTTGTTAGAATTGAGAGCAACGGTCAAAGGGGAGTCTATTGGTGCATTTTGTGACCGTCGCTATGCAATTCTGACCAGCGGAGACGAAGTGGTGAAGTTAGAACAACTTCGCCTACAGGCCCAAGTCCAAGCCCGCATAGTTGGTTTATCTATATATATGTGTGTCTTGTTTAGGGTTTAGCATCCAGAAAAAGTGAGTGTGTTTTGTGTATTTGTCATTGTCTAGAGAGAAACAGAGAGGGAGATTCGTGTGGGACGGCCCGAGGTAGAGCTCACCTCGGGTCGGCCGTGTTTTTGTTTATGTTCGGTATGTAACGTGTTATGGTTATTATATAAAGGATCTGTAGATTCGTTTATTCCATTCGTGTGTTTATTCGTGTATTTGTTTGTGTGTAATCGTGTTCTTCGTCTTCTACACCATAAACGAGTCTAGGAGGATTCCGCACTCCTAGACATCATGCGGATCTCGTATCGATCAGCGACGCCCCGGGGGGACTTACAATAGTGGTAACATATTCAAATCTTAATCGTTAATAACATCATCAAAACAAGTAGACATGACTAATATTCAAGGTCTAGCCTATTCTAATAACATCAAATGATCAAATAAAACGCACAAACAAGCATATCAGCATGACATCAGACAAGCAAATGTAAAAATTTGACACTATAAAACATTACTTATCATAACATCAGTTAACTAACAATCAAACATAAGCATCAATGATACCTAAGTTGCACAGATAATCACATAACACATATCAGTTAACACAAAGCAATTAACATATTCAAATATATTCAATCAACATTCAATATGTGTTACCTCAATCAAAAATAATCAATTAGCACATAGAGACACACACTAAGCACATATCCTCATTCAGACCTCATCTGAGTTGATCATCCCCAGGGCTTTCAAAAGAAAGTTGAATCTTGTTCTGTCAAGTGGCTTGGTGAATAGGTCAGCCAAGTTGTCACTTGTCTCAACTCTTTTCATCTAAAACAAGCCTTTTTCATTGCAATCTCTGATGAAGTGATGTCTGATTTCAATATTCTTAGTCTTTGAATGTTGAACTGGATTTTTAACAGTAAAATATGCAGCAGTATTATCAATAAAAATATAAGTGTTCAGAAAATTCAAACCATAATCCAGCATTTGGTTCTGAATCCAGAGAACTTGGGCACAACAAGTAGATGCAGCAATGTATTCAGCTTCTGCAGTTGATATGGACCCAGTAGTCTGCCTCTTGCATTGCCATGACACCAGCCTGTCTCCCAGAAATTGACATCCACCTGAAGTTGACTTCCTGCTCATGTTGCAGCCATCATAATCACTGTCTGTGTAGGCAATAAGGTCAAAAGATTGGTTCTTTGGATACCAAATCCCTAAGTCTGGTCTTCCCTTCAAGTATCTAAAAATTCTTTTGACAGCATTCATGTGGGAGACTTTTGGACTTGATTGGAATCTTGCACAGATACACACAGCATACATAATGTCAGGTCATGTAGCAGTTAGGTACATCAAGGATCCAATTTTGGCTCTATATTCATGCTCATCCACATGCTCCCCCTTTTCATCAGCTATCATATTTTCTTTTGTGTTCATTGGAGTTGAAGCTGTTTTGAACTCTTGACATTTGAACTTATCCAAAATGTCCTGCACAATATTTAGTTTGGTGAATGAAAATCCCATAAGCTTTCTGTTGAACTTACAGTTACAGAAAGAAGTCCATTTCTCCCATAGAGCTCATGATGTATTTGGATTTCATTACCCCTTCAAACTCCATACACATTTGTTCATTTATTGAACCAAAGATGATATCATCTACATAGACTTGTAATAGCAGTAAGTCTGATCCCTTTCTTTTGTAGAAGAGAGTCTTGTCAATGACTCCTCTTTGGAACCCATTTTTAAGAAGATGATTTGACAACTCATCATACCATGCTCTAGGAGCCTTATGCAATCCATATAGGGCTTTATTTAGCTTATACACCCTGTTTGGATACATTGTATCCCCAAAACCTGGAGGTTGAGCAACATACACGTCTTCATCAATCTTTCTATATAGGAATGCAGACTTAACATCGAGCTAGAACACCATAATGTTCTTTGAGGCAGCATATGCAAGAAAGATCCTGATTGCCTCAAGTTTTGAAACTGGTGCAAAGACTTCATCAAAGTCTATTCCTTCTTCTTGAAAACATCCCAGAGCCATAATGTTCTTTGAGGCAGCATATGCAAGAAAGATCCTGATTGCCTCAAGTTTTGAAACTGGTGCAAAGACTTCATCAAAGTCTATTCCTTCTTCTTGAAAACATCCCAGAGCCATAATTCTAGCTTTGTTTTTAATCACCAAACTCCTCTCATCCCTTTTGGTTCTGAAAACCCACTTTGTGCCAATTGCTGACCTGTTTCTTGGCCTATCAACCAGATCCCAAACATGTAGATCTCTGAACTGGGCTAATTCCTCCCGCATTGCCTCTACCCAACTGTTGTCTTTTAGAGCTTGAACAATGTTCTTTGGTTCTATTTGGGATAGAAAGCAGGAGTATAAACATATGTTTGCAATTTCAGAGTGGCTTCTAGTAACTCTTTCATGTAGATCAAAAAATGATGTTTTTTCAGAAGGATGATTCTTTTCAACATAAGGGGTTTGAACTATCATATCTGCAGACATATTTGTGTCAAGATTTGGTTCAATAAGTTCTGGTTCTTCAATAATCAATTCTGTTTCAGCATCATGAAACTCTGGTGCTTCTTCATTGTACTGTCTTGAGGTAGATGCACCATTGTTTTCAATATTCATTCTTTCAAACAAATTTTGAAATCTTGCTGTTGATACAGCTTCTTCTTTATTGGTTTGGTTGCTTGGGTTCTCCTCATTCTGAACTTGATCATTTTGCACTTCCTGATTGTTTGATGAACATCTGCATGATCTTGTTCTGGACTATGATTGTTTCATTGATCATTGTCTTGAACTTGTTCAATAGTATCACTTGAGAGACCCTTTACAAATGTATATTCCTTTTCTTTATAAGCAACCTTCTTCCATAACTTCTCCAAGTCCAATATTTTTCCACTTTTCTTTTCAATCACACTGGTCTTGTAAAATGAATCATCAAAGTCTTCAGGATAAATCTTGAAAGACCATATCAATTTCTCATGATCAAACATCCATGCTGCACCATCAACTGTGTTGAACTGATTTTCATTAAAGACAATGTCAGATGATTCAATTACACTCATATGTTCTTTCACATATACTCTGTATGCTTTTGAATGTGTAGAATAACCAACAAAGAAGCAATCCAAGGATTTTGTTTGAAACTTGTTCAAATAATCCTTGGTATTTAGAAGAAAACATTTGCATCCAAAGGGCTTGAAAAACTTTAAATAAGGCTTTCTATTATAGAAAATTTCATATGGTGTCTTGTTATGCCTTTTGTTGACAAGTACCCTGTTCTGAACATAGCAGGCAGTATTAATGGCTTCAGCCCAAAATGTAACTGGTAGATTAGCATATGCTATCATGGTTCTTGCAGCTTCAATAAGTGTCCTGTTTCTTCTTTCTGCAGCACCATTTTGTTCAGGAGTTCTAGGAGCTGAGAATTGCTGAAATATTCCCTTTTCTGTGCAAAATTCTTCCATGACTCCATTCTTGAACTCTGTACCATTGTCACTACTCATTTTCTTCACTTTCTTATTCAGTTTGTTCTCAGTCATTGTCACACAACCCTTTATCAATTCTGTAGTCTCATCCTTTGCACTTAGGAAATAAACCCAAGTGTATCTTGAGTAATCATCAATGATCACCAGATAATATATTTTCTTTCGTATACTTAGCACACTCACAGGACCAAACAGATCCATGTGAAGCAATTAAAGTACATGATCAATTGAGTTGATGATCTTTGTCTTATGAGAGGATTTGTGCTGCTTGCCTTTCTGGCATGAACTGCAATGATCATCCAGTTTGAATTCTCTTGTGGGTAGGCCAATGACATGCTCAACCTTAACAAGTCTGTTCATGTTCTTCATATTCACATGACATAGTTTCCTATGCCACAATTTTGACTCATTGTGGCTTTAGAAACAAAACATGTACCACCCCTTGAAAAATCTTCTTTCATATTTAACTCATATAGGTTGCCATTTCTTGGGGCCATCATCATAATCATTTCAGGTGGGATTACAAATTCTGGTTTTAAGATGAAACAGTGTGAGTCATCAAAACCAACTTTGTATCACTTATCACACATTTGTGATATGCTTAGCAGATTGTACTGTAGACCTTCAACATGAAACACATTATCAAATGAAACCTTTCCATTTGTTAAAATTCCCTTTCCAACAATCTTTCCTTCATTTTCATCACTTACAAATGCCACAGGGCCTTCAAACTTTTCTTCATAATTAACCAATGACCTCCTGTCACAAGTCATGTGCCTAGAACATCCACTATCCATGTACCATATGTCATTAAGTGGAGTGGACTGTTCCTGCACAAAAGAAAAAGTTTAATTAGTTGAGTGATGAAGTGCAAGCTATTTCAACTTGCAACTCATCAGTTTCAATTTTAGTGGCAGTAGTGAAAGTGAGTGTTGTTGGCTCAGGATCTTCATGAGTGGCTTCAATATTTTCTGAATTGTCAGTTTCATAACCACACTCTCTTGGAGTTTTCACAAAGGAAGTTGTATTCTTGAATTCATCAGATGCATTGTTAGCTTCTGGCACAACATAATTTTTCTCATTTGAGAAATCTCTCACATCAACAGTCTTTATCACTTTGGTTTCAACTTTGGGTTTCCAAAGAAAACCTTGTGGTTCATAACCATGTTTCAAAAGATATTTTTCATCACCAGTGAGTTCAGTTGGTTTCTTTCTAGGAAAGATACCTCTGTTCTTTGTCTTGTTACTTCCTGATGATCCTTGAGAATCATCAGACTTCATAAATTGTGTGTCTTTGTTGGGAATACTTCTCAAGGGTTGAAAACTCTTTTTCACATCCTTTTCTGACTTCTTAGGAGAGACACTTCTTTTTGCTGATTTAGTTACAAGTTTCTTTGTCTTGACCTCATTTTTCTTTACTTTCCTTGTCTCCTTAGCTGATTTTAATTCATCTGCACTCATTGTTTCCTTTTCACACACCTTCCCCTTTCCCAGGTATGCATCATACTTTTGCTTGTATAAAACAAAGTCTTGTCCATACTTTGTTTCATCTGGGACATAAAAAGGTTTGAAGTTGAGTCTCTCATAACATGAGTCTGTGTGATGACCATACTCATCACACTTCTTGCACCAAACCTTTCCCTTGTATCTTTCATGTTCATTTGGTTTCTTGAATCTTTCACTTGGTTTAGGTGCTTTGACTCCAAGTGTCTTTTGAGTCTTCAGACTATCATAACCAATTGAAAAAGGAACAAATTCCTCAATCTTGATGTCTTGTCTTTCAAGTTTACTTTTGACAAAGACAATCTTTTCCATAATCATAGGTTCCTCATCTTGACTTTCTCTATGTCTTGACTTTCTTTTCTTATATTCTTCAATGGTTTCCACTTCTCCAACATCAAGTACATCATGACTAGAAAAGACTGGATAAACAGGGATAAAGTTTTCAACATCTATAGTTTCAGTCACCTTTTTCTTGTTGTTTTGCTTTATCCTTTCCAATACAGCTTTGCTTGGAGGCCTCACTGCATTGTAGCTTATCTTCTTCCTTTCACAAATGTCAAAAGACACATGTTCTCTTTTCATTCTTTCATTTTGCTTTTTCATTCTTGGTGTGACTGGTGGATACAATGGAAGTTCGTCAATTGATTCAGGTTTCTTCACTTTTCTTCCTCTATCAGCAGCCTTGATCTCTTCTTCAGTTATTTGATCACTCAATTCACTCAAATCATCTTGATTAAGATCATCAGAATCAAAGTCATTTTTAGAGACTTGCACACCAATTGATTTTTCTTCTTTCACTTCTTCCTTAACCACAAACTCACCTTCTGCATTTACTTCAACATTTTTGTACAACTAAACAAATTCTTCTTTGTCATGAAAAACATCTCTGAATTGTTGCAGGTATGCATCTCTTTTCTCTTTATCAACTTTTGGCATAAAGTTGTTATTGAATGGTGGTGGAACTGCGTTGTATTTATCTTTCTCACTTACTTGGTTTAAGATACCAAATATGTTTCCAGTGGAAACTAAATTCTTCAAAAATTCATTTTCAATATGCAGTTTTGTGTTCTGCACCTTTTCTTCAACAATCATCTTCTTCAATCCATCAATTTCAGCGGTGTATCTTTTCTGAGCTCTGTAACTACTTATGCAGTCTTCTTCTAAACTTTTAATCTTTTCTTCACTTATCAACTCACTTGCCTCATATCCATTGATGATACTTTGCTTCCTAAAACACTCACTTTCCAGCTTGCCTACTTTTGTTTTTAATTCATTGATTATCTCATTCAAATCAATAGTAGGAGCAGAGTGTACCTGAGATGATGATTTAGCTCCCTTCTCAATCAATGCCATAAATGCCACATTTGCCCTCTTGATATCAACAGCAATGTCTTCTTCATGATTGCTACAGTCAAAACTACCCTCATGCTGTGTGGTGACAGCCACATTCCCTTGATTTCTGGGTTGATTTTGATTAGTTGGGACTGAGTTGTTTGGAACAGTTTGAAGGTGTTGATTGTTGTTTCTTTTAAATTTTTGATTCTGAGGCACAACTTGATGATTATTATTCATTTGAGGCTATTGAAAGTTGTTGAAGTTGGAATTGTAGTTATTAAAGTTGTTAGGATTGTTGTTTCTTTGCTGATTCTGCTGATATTGATGCTGCAGATTTCTTGACTGGTTTTGGTATTGATTCATCTGGAAGTTTCTTGGCATGTTGCATTCTCTGGCAAAATGACCATGCTGTTGACAGTTATAGCAAATGGTTTTTGACTTGTCAAATCCAGTTCTTTCATTTGGCCCTGATAGGAGTGATTTACCAGTCATGTTGTATAGCCTTTTGCTTCTAAGAGCCAACATGGCTGCTTGCCATTTCAAATCCATGTCTTCCAAATCATCAGCATCTATATGTTCATGGTCATCCTGGATGACACTTGTATGAATCAGATTTTTTGCTACAAAAGCATTGTATGATTCTGTAAACATAGAGAACAAAGCCTGTGTTTCACTTCCTTGGCCACTTCCTCCACCAGTGTAAGGTACATGTCCACTAGACATAAGCCTGTGTTTCCTTGATGACTTGTACCACCACCAACAAAAGATTTAGGTGTATCCACACCATGCTCAACTGGTTCTTCAATGATAGGAATCGATTGTTGATTTTTGGTTGTCAAGTTTCCCATTGGTGCAATGAGAGCATTAGTGACCTGGAAACATGGCTTCTCTTCTTTAATCATTTCATTTTCAATCATTTCAATTTCTGCAGCATGAAGAAAGCACACTAAATCATCCACTTTCAAATTATTGAAATTGGGCTTTTGGAGGATGAATTTGCTGGCAGTGTACCATTCCTTAGGAATTGAGTTAAGCAGCTTGGTGTTCAGATCAAAATCAGTCATGACATAGTCAGTGGTTCTCAGCTCATTCACAATTGCTAAGAGTCTTTGCAGAATTGACTTCAATCTCTCTCCATCCTTGCATTTAAATCTCTCTAACTGTTGCTTGAGCCTCTGCTTTTTGATGTTCGTCAATTCAGTGTCCCCCTCAAACATTTCAAGGATTGAATCATACATAGCCTTAGTTGAGGTGTGATGTGCAACCTTGATCAATATTTCCCTTGACAGGCCTAGCTTTATCATGGCTAAGGCCCTGTCATCCACTTTCCTCATTATGTCTCTTACAACAGCAGTTGCGTTAGCACCATATTAGTGTTTTGAGGACCATTCTTGATTGAATTTCATATATCCACATCATTATAGCAAACGGCTGCTTCAATAAGACCTTCCATTTTGTGAAGTTTTCGTGTCTATAGAGTCTAGGAAACTTATTAGTAGATACCACCTGTTCTTCGTAACCAGACATTTTGAAAATCAAAATAAGTTTATTTGTAAAAGAAGTTTTAAAAACAATCAGATATGAAAACCGGTTGTTCAGATCTGATGAATCTGGTGCGAATAGAACAAGAATCAGAGGTAAAGATTTAAACTTTAATTGAAATAAGGAAGAGAAAACACTGGAAAGATGTAGATCTGGACAGAAATGACGAACAGAGTAGATGGCGTCACTCTTTAATGGAACAGTATTCTGCTTACATCATTGTTCTTCAAATCTTGAATCAGCAACAATTTCTTACTAAAATAGCAGTGACCATCTCTAATACCGCTTGTCAGGTCCGTGATTGTAGGTAGATCGTTAACAAATTAAGTCATAACTCACACCATAATGTGTTGACAAGAGAGTTAATGACGGGTTGCTATATTTAAAAAGAAAACCGTTTGATAAAGGCGGAATCAATAACAAACAATTTGGTTGCTGAGCAATCAAACAAGGTTAACTAACACACAAGATTCACTCAAAAGATTTCCATTTATATAAAGTTAATCATACAAATGATAATCTATCTAGGGTTTCTTGATGGAAAAGTTTGTCCGTACAATTCTAAGAACGGCCGTCACTTGACAAATATTCTTTTTAATATCGTATTCAGCCGCCCTCCAAAGGTGTGCCCTAAATATTCCTTTTATAGGCCTGACACCTCTGGACAACTGTCATTCCTTCTAGAAACCCTAAATATATCGTACATATTCAAATTACATATTCAAAATAATCCTAAGTGTATAACAAGTCTTCCGGGTAGGCTTTGTAGAAGTAAACTTCACCGAGTAGACTTTGTGCTCTGCCTTCCTTGTTTGACTTGGTAACCTTGAAGTGTGCCCAGGAACAGTTTTCCGGGTATGCTTTACCTGGAGTATTTTCCAAAGGAAAATACTCACCAAGCAGACTTCAATCTTCTTGATTCTATCAGACTTTGCCCGACATAACCTTACTAGCAACCTTGTTCTTTAATGGTTCCGTCAACTCCTTGCTTGGAATAAGCTTATTAGCAATGTGTGCTTGGGATCACTGTACCTTGCTTGAGTTGAACTCTGCCCGATGTTACTTGAGATATTTCATTAAACATCAAGCTTACCTGGACCACTGTATTATTAAAGAATACCTTGCCCGATCTTCCAATTACTTGGCTTCAAGAGCTTGGTTAGCCAAGAGCTTACTCTGAAGTAAACCTTACTCAGCTATGAAGAACAAACCTGCTTGATATAGAGAACCTTGCCCGGGTATACACTAATTAGTGAACCCTGCCCGGATATCCTCTAAAGAAGACTTCAAGAAGATAACCTTGCCCGATAGGCAAAATATCTTGCCCGACCAAGTAAAACCTTGCTCGGATGTCTTAGGTGTGCCCGGCTCCATACTTATCAATATCTGAGGAGGTTGAGAAGATTCCAATCTTCCATATGATCTGTTTTGGGTCAAATCTAGACTCAATAGCCCGAGAAGGAAGACAGACCGCCAAATCCTCCATCTGAGAAGCATCAGGAGTGCCCGCTTCCACCGCCGGTAAAAGATTCTTTTTCATATTTATTCGAGACTGGGAACGTTTCTAGCTCAGCGGGGAAAGATCCTGTGGAGGGTGGGAAGGTGTCAAAAATGCAAGAATCGCCATCTCCTGCTACGTTCGGATTTTTGACAATTCCCTCCCGTTCTCCAACAAATGTTGAAGATGTGGAGCATCCCCAACCGAAGAATTTTGATTATTATGGGAAATCCAACCCAGGGGAGGACGACGAGAGGATCGTTCGAAACTGGAACATCAAGAAGGGGTCCCGCCTTATTTATCCAAAAACTTGTGTGACATTTTTCAACCAGTGTGTCCCGACAGCGGAGTGGATCTATCAGCGAGGATCTGTATAACGACTATTCCTCGTCCCTAGCAAACACTATGGCTTGTGAGCAGGAAATTTTACGGGAGTGGCGATCGATGGGGGAGCGCTGGAGCTAGCTGATTCAGTCTTCTAAAGAGGCGAAAAGGGAGGCTCAAGAGCAGCGCCAGGCTGCTAATACTGCCAAGTGGAAGCAGTCGGATGCTGAAACCGCTCTCAGAAATGAGAAGGATAGGCATTCGGCTGCTTCCCGTCAATGGAAAGAAGCCTGTAAGAAGAAGAATACCCTTCTTTAAGCTGCCCGAGCCAAAACCCAAAAGAAAAAGGATGACTTGGCTAAAGCACTGGATGCCAATTCAACAGTAGAGGAACAAGTGGCTCACCAAGGTGTCCTTATCCAAGGGATCGAGGCGGATTCCAAGGTGCAAAAAGAGCGGGCGGAGCTCCATGAAAAGAGAGGTAATGATCTGCAAGTCGCTTATGACTCTCTTCTGCATGCTCGAGATGAACCGGAAGTTCGTGCCGCAGTATATTTGGATGAAAAGCAGAAAATATCCGCCAAACATAACGAGCTTCAGTTAAGGGCGGAGTGGGCAGTGGAAGAGCGACGTTGGCTGCTGGATCGAGGTCTTAACGCGGTATGCTACTCCACTCTTCCGCTATTTCCCATATTTACATGTTTTACTAGTTAACGAATCTGTCTTATTTCTCCAGGTCATCTGGCGTATTAAGGAGGGCGCGGAACTGACAGATAGCCTAGCTTTTTTGCCTGCTGCTTCTAAGAATGCCGGCCGTGCCTTGGGTTTTAACGAAGGAACAGGTTATGCCCAAACTGGTCATTCTTTCGAAGAGCATCCGTTGCATGGGTGTAATGTTGCCCAAGTATATGAGGCGCGAGTTCATGACTATGACAATTTGTCATTCCCTTTAGAGGCCATGCTTCCGGAATTCGCAGTAGCTGACGATGGTGTGGAGCGATTGAAAGAATATCTAGGAGGAGGAACTGAACATGACTCTTAGCCCACTTGTAATTTCATTTTCATTTTTGTACTTTGTAAATATCTTTATCATTAATGCAAAGAAATCTTTTTGTCTTCTTTTGAATTCTTTATTTCTACGCATTAAGATAATATCTTATGATATATTTTTTGAATTCTCCAATTTTGAATATTTTGCAAGTGGGCTAAGAGTAGTGACATGGCGAAAGGAGAAACGTCGCAACGTAACTGATGGGACGCATATGACGCCTGGTGACAGTTTACTTTTGCTTTTTCGACTTTCCCGCCTGACGTGTCTGCTTCTCGTTGGTCTATATTTTTCTCTCTCTACCGGCGTCCGACCAATCGCATTAATTGCGATGTGTATAAATAGGCCATATCCTACAATTTATTCATTCTTATCTCCTTCCAATCTTTTTTACTTCCTCTCAATTCCAGATCTGAGATTTCCAATCGCTGTTTTCGATTAAAATTGGGCAAGGATAAGAAGAAGGATGCTTCAATAGAGAAGGTAGTTATCCACTGGAAGAAGTTGGATTACGAAGATATCGTCAACATTTACGGCCTGGAAACTAAATGGGAGCCTGAATACCCGGCGGGCGGGTCTGTTGCCACTGATCCTCCGGCGGGAAAGATGGCTGTATGCGCATACCATTTTACTATCGGGAACTTCCAACTTCCTATGACGAAGTTTATTCAGTCTGTCTTGACGGCTTATGGAATTCATTTGTTGCAGGTCCATCCCGCTTTCGGGATCGAGAAATTGAGCCTACCATTAGTCGGTTCGCCGTTTTTTACAAAATTGCTAACAAAGGCGGGTGGTATAGTTGGTCTACCATCGGGAAAGGAGCCATTGGTACCGAGTGGTACCGGAGTCTCCACGAATGGAAACCCAAGTTCTCTTGGGTCTGGGAAGATGTCATCCCCTTTGAAATGACATATCGTAAGGCGGAGGACGGGTTTCCCATTGTTCATGCCACTACAGAGGTAAACCTTCCGTGGTTCAACACTTTGACTCACACACCTACCCCCATTTGAGCAATACATGAGGGAGCGCTAGTGGCTGCAAAGATGAGCCGTTAATGGCCATTTCTAGACTCGGAACCATATTATGAAAAACCCGACAAAAGTAGGTTTAGCTATTGCTTTATAATGGTTCCACCTCAATTCTGACTGCTGTTTTTGTTTATGCAGGTGAGGGTTCCGTCTTCAGCACGCTGCTGGACCATGAGGAAGGTCTAATGGTGCGTCGTCCTATTGACCCAAAGGACGCGCCCATTCTTGAAAGGACCCGCACCAATTTTCAGTTTCCCGCTAATCTCTGCCCGGAACCCATAGTTTCCGAGGCGATGTATGCTAAAGGTGAGGATCTTGTCAAAAAAGGTGAGAGAATTCTGAAACCCCGACCACTTACTGCTGTTACTTCTAGCGGGGTGGTATTACTTCTCTCATCTAGAGAGGAGTCATCATCCCGTGAAGAAGGAACACCATTCGAAGCTACTAACACTTTAAATGCTCTACAATCGGTTGTAGGCATTACACGCAAGCGGAATCAAGTTCCAATTACCATTAAGGTGGCGGACAACGAAAGTGCTAACGTCACTGTAGAGGATGATGTTGTCAACGACATTGATGATCCTGTCGTTGATGTGGGCATTTCTAAGGCATCTAGCAAGCGGAAGATGTCCTCCATCAAGCCAGCCATTGCCTCAAAGGCAAAAAAAGACTAAGCTAGGCAGCCGTCTTAAGCAAGTTGAGTCTACTGATGATTCTTCGGGTAACTTCGATAATATTAGAGCATTAATAATTTCTTTTTTATTTTCTTAAAGCATGTTGCTGATATAGACATGTTGCTTTGCAGAATTTTTGAAGAAATCTTCTAATGATCATGTCGGTCCAAGGGGGTCGACACCGCCTGCCACACCGCCAACTTCTCCACCAACGGGTGTGCAGGAACCGATGGTCATCACAGATACCCCTCCTTCTGGAGGTAAGAAAGATGGGAACCCCAGAGACCCCATTGTTTCTTCACCCTTCCATTTTTCCTATCGCTTTAGGGATCAGGGAGGGGGGTTAGTGCGTACAGTCTTGGCCCACAAGCGACCTTGCCTCTTCCTGAGGAGGATCCCACAATGGATCGTCCGTGTTGGTCCTTACGCCAGGACTCAACCTTTTCCGACGTGGACATTTGCGAAGAATATCTGCAAGGGAGTCTTCCCTCAAGAGAGAGGGAGCATCAACGTAAGCGTCCGCGCCAGGAGTTGTTGAACTCCTACTCTTATAGCCTAGCCAACACTATTTCCACTACTCAAGAGTTATGTCGAGATTGGCTAGGCATGAATGAAGAGTGGGAGGATCTGGAGGGTAGGACGAACCAGGAGTAGCAGGAAGCCAAAGACAATCATCTGGCTGCTAATACCGCCGAACGCCAATTGGCGGATGCCAGGACGGCATTAGAAGCGGAGGAGGCTCGTCGGTCTGTGCTGAGGAAGCCGAAACTGCTCTCCAACAACAACTGGATGAGCTTGAGGAGCTTATCAAATCTTTGAAGGCTGAGTCAGCCGCCAAAGATGAACGCCTCGCCGCCCTTGCTGCCAAGAACAGGGAGCAAGCCTTGGAATATGCTGGGCACAAAATGGAACTTGTCCGGGCCGAGGCGGAGAAAAGATGGCTGCTGGCGGAAGGAGTTCCCCAGGTGATTTGTTACTCTGGATTTTGTTATGTTCATAAGTATGTGCGAAACACTTGCTTTACACTTATTTCAACAGGTCATTGCCCATATTCACGAAGGCGATGAACTCGTAAACTGCCTTGTCATACTTTTGAATGCATCTTTACAATATGGCCGTCAAAAAGGTTTTCGGGAAGGTTTCAAATTTGCAGAAAACAGAAGACTTCCGGAGGAATTTGTCTTGCACGCCCGGGATACCGCTAAAATCCTCAACGAAAAGACGAAGACGTTCGACAGTTTGAAATTTTCAATTGAAAATCAAATTTTCGAACTTGCGGATAAAGAAGACGGGGTTGAATAGTTAAAGCAACTTCTTGCAACTGTCAATGCCGATCAAGAGGATGCGGAAGATGCAGCAACATAGTTTTTTTAGATCTATCTTCCTTGTAAACTTTTTGTAATCTCATTTGTACATTAATAAGAAGTATGTTTTATCCGATACACTTTGTCTTATTTTTATAATATAAGTACATGTAGGACCTATTTTTGTCAATAAAGGATTACGCCATTCTTGCTGTTTGATCATATGAATCCTTTTGGTATGCGGATCTGAATATATTCCGCGGGTGGCATATGAGGGGTTCCTTTCCTACCCGTGGGAGACCCTTGTGGGTATTTGGGTTTTTTTGGTACCCTACCTCTATAAAACATAATATGATTCACAAATAATGCTAAGAGACACTTCATGTGTCAACATATCTTAGGTGTAAATGATATCGAAACAAGCGTAATTTGTAGACCAAGTTCGTAATTTGTATTTCTCGATTTTTATTTTGAATCAAAAACCTAATTACAAATCACAAAACTGAAACGTAATTCACCAAAATTCATCAATTACGCTCAGCTATAACATGAATATAAAGCTGAATTACGATATATTCCAAACAAAACTGATTCATAAATCATCGAGTTTTTTTTTTATTTTTAAAGTTGAATTAGAATATTATAGAAACATCCAAACGATTTACAATGAGGTGGCGGGTAAGCGGGCAACAAGCTGCGCCGCAACCCCCTTTGGATAGCAAACCCAAAAGGGTTTACGCTCTATTTCACAAGCATGAATTTTTGCTCTGTTCGAAAAATGAATTACGCTTTGTTTCACAAACATGAGTCTATGCTCTTTTCGAAGCATCTGTTTTACAATCATCAATTTAGCAAACCAAAATCAGATGAACTGATTCATAATTTCACAAACCAATACCTTCGATTTTGAATTTCAATTTGTTTTTGTTTATGACATTGGTTGTCAATTTTTGGGTAGATATCTGATTTTGGTCGACGATTTAGAAAAGCGAACTGATTCATGATTTCATGTTAATTGAAATTATGTCACTAGCGTGATTGCAGATGTTTAATTAGGACCAAAGCAGAGCTAAACTTTTTACATCAAGAGTGAATGTTGTTAAGTGCGCTTTTGTATGATAGAATATTATTGTAACTAGATTATTGACCCGTGGGCGCCACGGGTGGAAAAATATAAATTTTGTAAATTAAAGTGGAAAACATAAGTTTATACATACATGTCGAGACGATAAAGATAATACACAATGGTTAATAATGTCGGTAAATAAATAAAGAGTTTACTAAACATAACTTTCAAAGTAAAATAAACTGCAATTTACAATCATTCTATAGATTAAAAATAACAATTTCATATATTACTAAAGAGCACCTTATAAACAACATTCGTAGTTTTATTTGTCACTTTTCCTTCCTTGTCTAATATAAGCATTTTAACACCGTCTCTACTCTTCACTCTTGATAAAGCAACATATAGTTGACCATGCGTAAACACCGGTGCTCGTAGGTATATGCCAACTTTTGAGAGTGATTGGCCTTGACTTTTGTTAATTGTCATTGCAAAACAAACCGCAACAGGAAACTGTCGTCGTTTTAATTTGAATGGTAGTTTCTTATCTGAAGGAGTTAGACCACTATGAGTTATATAAGTGCGAAACCCAATATTAGTACCTGAATTTACCTTGACTTCGATAAAACATCTCCCCAAATTAATAACTTGTAATCTGGTCCCATTGCATAAACCGTTCTTCTGATCAATATTTCTTAGTAACATTATTGGCACACCAACTTTTAGAACCAATCTATAATTAGGCATACCAGAAAACTTTAAACCATTTAGAAAATACGATGAGTGTAATGCTTGATCGAAACCAGGACCAACACTTTCAGAGTTGTCTAAACTATCAGAACTAAGATATTCAACTTCTTCTCCAGGAAACATAGACAAAAATTTGTCATTAATTTCTTCGACAACCTCATTTAAAGGTGCAAGTATGGCCCTTTCATGGAAATACAAAATATCATTACATTTTTCCAATAATGATGGATAAACAAAATCAATCAAATCAGAGAGAGGATCGGCAGAATCACGAATCAAAAGATCATCTGGTATCTTTATAATGACGTTACCGTCATTGTCACCACCAAGTTTTCCTTCACCGAGCTCCAACAACCATTTTGCAAATCTAATTGTGTCTTCCAAATTTGATGATTGACATCCGACAGTTAACCTCATAGTTTTGGTTAACCTAAGAACCTTGCATTTGGTCCAAATGTGGGATAAACTAAGTGAAGCATTAACAATGTCACTACGTGACCTATTTTGTACCACATGTAGGATTTGTCTGAAATTACCACCAAACACAATCACTTTACCACCAAATGGATGTTCACAGTTGCTACGGTTACCATCTTTTATAACATCTTTTAAAGTCCTATCCAAGGCTTCAAAAGCATGTTTATGTATCATTGGAGCCTCGTCCCAGATAATGAGATCGGTTTTGTTGATTAAGTTGCAAATATCTGGATTTCGTTTTATTGAGCATGTAGAATCCTCATTTAGATTTATAGGAATTAAAAATCTAGAGTGAGCGGTTCTACCTCCCTCAAGTAACAAAGATGCAATACCGCTGGAGGCAACGTTTAAAACAATTTTACGTTTTGATCTTATGGAAGCCGATAAAGTCTTCAATAAAAATGTTTTCCCGTCCTTCCATAACTGTACACAAAGAAAATACCACCCCTCTTTTGATCAACTGCTTCCATTATCTGATTATATACATCTCACTGCTCATCCGTTAATGATCTAAAAATACGTTCAAACTCACCAGTCATAACTTCTGTGTCGTACGCTAGCTCCTCATTCATAAAATGATTTGTTGATGCCAAAATACTATCATCATCATAGAAAGGCATTGTAGGAAAACAACGGAGAGTACAATTATTTCTGGGAAGGAAGTTCTCAATTTCAAGTAATGCTAGGTTCTTTAATTGTGTCTCTGAAAGCACCAAATCTGTAACGATAAATAAAATATTTAAACTGACTATTTAACTTAACATTTTTATGAATGTGTGAAAGAAGTTCAAAAAATAACAAATTAAAAAAAATTTGTACCTGAATTTTTCTGGTCATTTTGTTGTTTTTAAAGAATTCCATCTATTAATTAATGCCAACACTTTTCCCATACGTCATCCAGTTTAGATAAAATGTATGTGATTAACATTGTAGCAAATAAACTACGTAAATAATAACCACTTGCTGTATGACTTGCTTCTTCAATAGCTTCTATATACTCGTTGTCACCGTCTAGAAGCCCTCTTTTATAACACGCATCCCTATAAGTAGCACACACTTCACCATCAACAGTACGAATATCTTCAAAACACATAGGGCCTTTAACCTTGTTTAACAAAATTCTTAGATAGTATGCTTCATTGAAAGCCGGAGGGACATGATGAACAAGACCAATTCAGAAACCTTGTTTACGTAGGCCCCAAACCCTTTCATCGGGTTTCCAAACAAATTTTGTTGGAAACTCAGCGTAGGTTAGCGTTCGAGCAAGATCATATTGCTGATTACACTCCATCCAAGCAATGAATTTTGAAGAACCAACACTCGGTTTGTTTAAAATGTCTTCCACGTCGTCATCATCTGCGAAAACAACTGTTTGTTGTCCAGGTAAATGAAACGGAAGACGAGTCACATAAGGTACTCTGTAATGGACGTCAAAATCTAGAATTCTCCATGCAGCCTCACATGCAGATAGATATCTGCAATCATAAAACGCCTTAACTTCATCGACCACTTCTCCTTTATTGTCAGTCTTGTCTTATACAAGTGATATAGTGCACGATCGGGGCCGCCTTTATTAATGTACTTAAACAAATACTTAACCGAACCCTATTGGTTACACCATTCAACATTAATACGGGCATGATATTTTTTTTTAACAATCTGCTGTTATATGGAACAACATGTCTGTTGTCTAAATTTACCGCAGACTTGACAACAACACTACCCAAATCTCTTCTTCGGTAAACAAGAAACCCATTCGAATCAATTGACGTCTCGTTCTGAAATTTCTTTGGGATTTTTTAGAACATGAGTTATCAACCATGCATAAGAATTTTTGCTGAAATAAATTTGTCTATATTCTCAGGATTATGAATTTTGTGCTCGGAATGCAAAAACAGGCAAATATGTGCATGTGGCAATCCACGTTTCTGAAATTCAATTGTATAAACAACTGCAAATAACAAATAGTACTGGATTAGAAAAGTTATTGAATACAAATATTATATATGTTAACAATATAAGTCATATTAACATAATTTTCATAAAATAATTATCATCAACAAATAAAAAGAAAACATTACCGACTTGCAGCTTTCCAAACATAGCCCTATCCTTCAGGTCTTTCATTAACGAATCAAGCTTCATCTTGAATAACCTACACAATATATCTGGCCTGTCTTCGGATTTGCGATTTTTGTTTAGTAAAAATCGCTTGATTTCGGGCCAGTTTGGGTTGAATGTTATGGTGAGAAAGAAATCTGGATAACCAAACCATCAACATATAGTCATTGCATCGAGATAATTCTGCATCATATATCGAGCACCTCCAGTAAATGATGATGGTAAAATGATACGTTGTCTGGCGGTAGAAACATCGGAGGTACCAGCCGAATGTATGTTTCTTAGGTTCTCATAAGTTTCAGACCTAAGATTTTTTTTGTTGTGTGCGGACATAATGCATCCTTTGAGTCTCTATCATTGTATAGGCATAAACAAACAGTTGCTGAGTTAGTCTTCCGCTGTTTAAAATCAACGAAAAACCATGTGGCCTATCTTGAAACCTGTATGAAAAGAATTCACGCATTTTGCACTTCTTGCGTTTGCGCTTTGTCGACCCTCGAAGTTCACGATGTGCTATGTCAATTCTATAACCATCTTCACCATATGGAAAAATATAGGGTACTGAAGAGGAACATAACAAGGGTGCAATTCACTGATACGTTGTAAAGCTCCACTTTGAGTTGTAACAATTATATCTCGTTTATCAATTTCTTCACCAATATCTCCAACGATTAACGCTGCCACTTCAAATGTTGTTGGCAGGTTGTAAGTCCTTGCATCTGTTTGTCATGTTCCAATTATTTTCAACTTTAAATCCATATTTGGATTTTGTTGAAAACAATCCCTTGACATCCGATAACTTTTAACCAATGGATTTTTAGAATCTAACATGTCTTCAAGATAATTAATTATTTGGTTATCTAATACTTCAGAATTTGATTCCGTATCCCTGAATAACAAAATAAATATGAGTTAACATAAGATATGGACAGAAACTGAAATTGATTTAGTAAGGTGTCACAAATTTAGATTTCAATATTTAAAAAATGAGAATACTTACCGAAAAATCAATCGTCTATTTGATATTTCGTTCTCCGTATCGTAAATGTATAGTTGAGAGAAACGTGGGTTTTGACCAGACATAGGAAGAAGACTTCCCAAGGAATGATAATTCTCTCCACCAAGTTTGAGCGCATTTCCTTTATTAACTGAATTATCTACCTTTCCACCAAGAGACGTAAACGAAAACATGGAATTATATCGCCTGATGTTTTTCAAAAAAAACTTGCTCGTAATATCATGACCAAGGAACATATTTACATAACTCACTGGTGCCGACTTCATCTCAGGAAGTTGCACATCCCCATAACTACAACAAAGTGAGTAAGTTGTAATCCCATTGTTTGTTTTTCCTCTTTTTCTCTCGACTTCCCATAATAATGCATTGCACATTCCACACATGAAGTTTTGATCACCATAATCTAAATACGCTGTTAAAAATGAAGAATAATTTTATAAAAAATAAAATAAAAGTTATAGGAAAATTGACTAACAAACATGTACTTAAAAATACACCAACAATCATATATATTATTAATTTTATGCATACCTATAGATATTCCTTTGTAAACGTTGACATGATCGTCTGGTGCGTCATTCGCTTCAAATTCATTTAAGTTTGCCATAAGTATGGGTTCATTTATATGAACATTTCTGTGAGATGTACGCTGCGTTGATGACGATTCAACACTGAATGTATTAAAAGTGGCCGAACATCCAGGGGTTGATATATTTGAAGAAGAGCTAAAATTTTGCCTCGTAATATTAGACAATGGCGTCAACTGATAAGTGGATGAGACATTCACACCTATAAACGAAAAGTACTTTAATATTTTAAAAACAAATAAAATCCTTGATGAGTATTATAAACCAATATTTTTGCTACAATACCATTGTAGTTGGTATTTAGTTGTATTACCTGAATATATTATTCCTTGTCGTTGATTTGTATTTTGAGTATTAGCGGTCTTTTGTCTTTCGTGTAAAAACATCATCTCAAGCCCTTGGTTATCCGATAACGAACCTTGTAATGTGCGGGTCGAACAAACTACAAAATTATTAAATAATTACAAGTTAATTATAAATGTAATAATTTAATTACGAAAAGAGAAAATTACTAACAATGAGGATGTACATTAATAAGTAAAATTTGACTGACCTAAACTACTTTGACCGGTGGCATTAAATGTGGATAACGATGCCGATTCTTGATAGTCTTGCCCAATTTGTGAAGTACTTGCATTAGTTAAGGTTATCATCTTATTTAATCTCCTAACATCGGTTGCTGCCAAAATAAATAAATTATAAAAAGTATTTGTGTGTGTATAACTTAAAATTAAATTACATTAATAGATGGGTATTAATATTGTAAAAATAAGTATTGTTTTTGACATTTTGTTTAACATGTGTACAAATAACATACACGGAAAGTGTGTCACATTTTCAATGATACGAAAAGATAGAGGAGACGGTTAAATTGTAGTATTGAATAAAATTAGTCATTAATTACTAGTTAAGGAAAACGTTTTTTACAATCTAAATTTAAAACTAATATTTTCTATTACTATAATCATAAAGATACTTATCATTTGATGTAGAACATCTATTTGGGTTGTTTCTTTTATTTCTCCTTTGGTCGATAACCATATTTCTATGTCTTCGATTCTCAGCGGCATTTGCTTCTTTGGTATGTATGGTGACAACTATTATTTTTTTAAAACAGAACAAATATTATATAAATATTTTTGTATAACATATCAAATCAAGTATGTATATAAGTACTACATCCAAATGATCAAATGATTAGAAATACGTAACCTGTGTTATTTGAGTTGGTACATATGAAACCTTCTTGATTGGTTGGATTCTGATTCTCTTTTCCAAAGTGTTTGAGTAACATTAGTTGATGTGATTGGACAGCAAACTATAAATACTTATTTGTTTGTACAGAAATGTAATCCTAAAATGCCTAGAAATTATACATGCTCAAACAACTGAATTATTATATATAGAAAGTAACTAAGCTATGTGTGGTAACATATTCACAACAGTGATTATGTAATATGTTAAAATTAACAAAAACACATTTGCTTATATATAAACATCAATAATCAAATTGGCTAAATTTTTATGAAATTGATTGTTAAAACAGACTTTGTAAAACAACTCATTTATAAAACACATATTTTAGTTTAAAAACATAGATTGCTTGATTTTTATAAAACATGTATGTAATTATACCTAAACATTTATTTCAAAAAGGGTAAAAAAAAGGTTATATATAAAGTGAGAGGTATTCCAAATTAATGGAGTAAACGAAATTCTTTTGGTGTGACTCTTAAATGAATTATAGTAAATATATCTAATGTTAGGTATCGTAAGTTTGTATGTAACAAAATCAAAAATATTTTATCAATCTAATAGATTCTCAAATTAATATGGATATATGAAGCCAAAAAGAAAAATGCATTACCGTTTTATATGATACTTAATGGTTCTCTTAACGAAGACACTACACGTATTTAAAATATAATAATTAATATAACATTTATAGGTAAAAAAATGTATATAAAATGACTAACCGTTTGACTGATTTTTCTTATTGGAAGAGGGTGACTCTATAATACTGCGTTTCTTGGATCTTAAAGACATCTAAAATATATAAAAACTTACGGTTAGCATATGAAATTAAAAGAAAAAAAAACAAAATAAACAAAACGTAAGTACGATGCCACATGGTTATATTTATTTAACAAAACATTGCATTATACAACAAAAACGTTCATACACATATGAAATAATTCACATACGTAACCTTTTTAAAAAATATTTACATACATAGGAATCAAACACTTCATCATTCAATATATAATGTAAAATCAATAATATCTTAAAAAACAATGAAAAATGTTTAAATCATCTAAAATACGCTCCTTTACGTTCATACCTTTGTCAACTACAATTGTATAATACCATTAACTCTTTATGGAATGAAAGTCATTAACAATCTTCAATAAGAAAGTTGATAACAAATAATGAATTATTATTAATGTATTGGGTGTTATAATATATATATACTTTGAAATGGATATCATGAAAGTAAAGGAATATATAGTATTTACGTATCAAACTTTATGTATTATGGTAAACATAAGTTAAGGGAAGACCAAACTATCAATTAGGCAAAATTTATGTTTCTACTAACTAAAGACATTATTATAAGTTAATATATTAGTATATTTACCTAATATTTCAATTTTTATAAATGATTCTAAAAATATAATAACATAAGCCTCCAATTTAGCCTTATTTAGAGGGATATTTGTTATTACTTTTTTCACATATTTTATACTTTTGGAATAATATTTACATACATACGAATGAAATACTTCATCATTCAATATCTAATGTAAAATCAATAATATCTTCAAAATTATTGACAAATATATAAATAATCTTAAATACACTCCATTGTTATAAATTTAATGTTGATCAACAGTTATATTTAGTTAGTATGGAGTATTTCTTTTCCAATTTTTGAAAATATATAAAATATACTAATATTATATAATAAGAAATCAGAAAAATAGGGTTAATAATTATTAGTATACACTAATAGATAGCTATCATTATTAAAAATCCTTGGAAACATAAAACCGTCATTTACTTTATTTGGTAAAATTAAAATCCATTACTCAGTATTATTTTTCATACTTGCATTCGAAGGGTTTTCTTCATCTCTCTCAAAATTTTATAATCCATTTTGATAATGTCCACAATTTTTCATGGGAATTACTGTCTGTATTTGAGGAAATATGAATTTGTATTAAATGATTTAACCACGGTACAAAGAGACAATATTGAGTCGGTTCTTTTATTCAGCAATCTGTGGAAGCATCAAATACATCAAATAGGACTTAGGAAGGAGATACCATGTCAAGAGGAAACCAATCTCATTACTATTTTACATGAGTTTCTTGAAGAACAAAACCAGCCGGTTCTCCCATATGTAAATGTGAGGGAATGGTTTTACTATCCAAACCAAACAAAGTTGTTATAAAGTTTCAAAATGGACAAACCAAGTTGATGAATCCTAAGTCACTTTTGAAATCTGATGATTTAATTATTCTTAGAGAGTTGGATGTGTTGAAGCTTGGGAACGTAAGAAAATATATTGCACACATGGATTTGGAAAATGAAATGGCGAAGAAGGTGAAATGGTTATCTGAATGTGATAATGATGAAAGAGATTTTGATGATGTGCCAGATTTTATAGATTGTGATGATGAACCATCAGGTAACCCAATTTAACAATGTTTTAAAATTTGTTTATTATATTAATTTAATTAATTTTTTTATTGTTGATGATCAGATGTTTGCATAACTAGTTTAAAAAATTTTTAGGATGTTTGATGATATACTAAATTGTGTATCATATTGGAATGCTATTGTTTTTTTTATATTTTTTTATATTTTTAGGTGATGAAGCTATTTAAGTATGTTATGTTGTTTAAGTTTGAAGAAGTGGATGGCTCACGAATTTGAAAGTTGATGTTGATGTGTTTCGTGTTAGTTGTTTTGTGGTTGGGAATAGACTAAGTTATTGTAAATATTAAACTATAATATGTAGACAATGACCCTTGTTAACGTTTTGATCCAAATATCCGGGAATTTGGATGTGTGTTGATTTACACGGTATGAAAGTTTGGATATTTGCTTTAATAGTCGTGTAACCCGGTTTTATATCATACTAAACAGTAAATTATAATAAAAAAAACAGTATATCAATTGTATGTTAACAATTAATATAATATTAATAATTCTTATAGTATGTTAAACAAATTGCAGATTCATACATTAACCGGAAATATGAGGTTGAGGTAGTTTATATTATGAGTAGAGTAATAAACAAAAGACCGAAACACCATAACTAAACGTGGGCCTTTAGTTAACAATCCAATACCAAAAGAAAAACATTAAACATAAATTAGTATGGAACATTATATTCATCATCCCTGTCATCATATAAAGGAATGCTTGCCTTCGGTATGATAATCTTCAAGAGGATATACGCTGTCATGTACGAAATAAAAAGGTATTATATTAGGTATGTAAGGTATTGTTATGTAGCATGTGTTTATAAACAAAATTATAAATACCAAAACACTAACCATTCGATTGTACGTGGTCATGTTTTACAATTTATCTGACGTTGTTTGATGGCAATTCTTGTTGACCTTGTGACATTGGAGTTAAGGATGCTTTACCATATACAGGATGAACACCAAAATCGATGCGCTCAATACGGTCCTTGCTAAACACATGAATTACTAATTCATTGTAATGTTTGGTATCAAGCACTATGTAATCATCGGTTCTTAACTTAACATGACTAGCAAGCTTAGACCATCCACTTGTAAATCCATGTTTGCTAGTATTGGGTATAACTGTTAAAATGACATCCCATGACATTCCATCAACAGTACTTATAACCCATTGTAAATCGTGATTTAAGGTACGATATGTCTTTAATTGATCATCCCTCGAATGCTACAAAATTTTTATGGACAAATTAAGAAATTGAATAATACAAATTAAATAATGATTTAATATCATAATATAAATATACCAGTTATTAATAAACGGGTACTAACCAGATACTTTAAGGCCGGGTCAAAAACTAATGAGTCAAAAACCCAGAAATCCATACATGGTTTTTGAGGGACGGATATAAAGTTCCATCGATTTTGTTCCATTGGTATAAATACCAAAACATCACCAAATTCAGAGCCTGATTCGCTAATTAAACTATCCCAACCGGATATGAATATATAATTACCTTCAACTAATTGAACTTCAAGAACCCGTTCATCCCATAAACGTTCAATAAGAACACGATGAACATCACAGTTATGCGAACATATTTGGACACATGCGTTATTGGGTAAGGCCTATTCGTTAAAACAAATCATACCATAATTAATTGAATATTGGAATAATATTATTGTTGTATAAAAAAACTATAATATTAGCAGAATTAATCGATATGTATAAAAAAGAAGCTTCATCAAACATCTCTCGATTACCGTTACCTGTAAAGAAGAATCATAACATACATAAAACCCAGGATAATCCATCTACAAACAAGTTATAAATGTTATATGTTAAATGAATAACTAGTAAAAAGGAGAATATCATTGTGAATACATTCAAAAACCAAATGTGTGTTAATTAAAATTCAATTTAAAATGTTACATCTTAATTTCTTTTAAAGATATTGAAAAACGAAATCTCATTCTCAATACCTATAGGATTGAATAACAATCATATAGGTATTTAACATACTAAATCACATTAAAAAAATTAGTAATAACCAAATCAAATAATTTATAGACTACATGAATAACAATCATCTACCTTGTAACAAATCAAGACTACATTCTAAATCCTGTCATGGTAGAATAATAATTTATAGACTTCAACATATTATTGATTTAATGTGATTTAAGGTATAAAAGGAGAATATCACTAATTAAGCCACACTACAAGTCCGGAATATAATCACGACTGCATATTATTTGGGCTAATTTATAGGATTACTTATTTGTTTGTTCAAGTGCATAATACTAAAAGTCTGAATTAAAGGGAATTGATATACAACTTTTTATTTTATATTATTTTCTAAAATTTTGTATTATACACTCAAAATATGTGGTGTATCATAAATTTTTAAAAATTAATGATAACAGGTTATAAAAGCTAAATTTATTAAAGTAATACAAAAATAAATCGGTAGTAAGAAATATATAAACATATATGTTTTCAAATACACACGTCTATGAGATAATTACTATAATTGTATACTAAAATATAAATATACATTACACAATTATTATAATATTTAATTTGTAACCATAAGAAGTGGTGTCAAGGTTGATAAAAACTTCAAATAGTTGGAAATAACAACATGTCATATAGTGAACTTAATGTTACTAACATTTCAAGTTGAATAGTATGAACACGAATTATTAAATACATGAATGGTACAAAATATAACGACTCATTAAAATACGTATTGCAAACTTTTGTAAAGGACAATTTGATGTTCTAGTTACACTTAAACACCATTTGAGTTAAAACAAAACGTAAATACAAAATAAGATAAAGTTTCAATAAACACACATAATTAAATAGTAAATTCAACATCAAACCTTAAATTCTAAATATTAAATGTACATCCAAAAGTAAACATGTTAGTGCTTAGTCATTACATTAACATTAAAATGGATAACCAAAATTAAGAAGTTCCAAAACATAAAGGCTTCAACCTGCAAAAAACACTTGATTTAGGATTCTACCAGGAAATCTTAGGATTGATCTTTGAATTTCATAAAGAATCAAAGAACGCATGTTTCGGTTGTACTCGAAAACACAACGCCGGCCAATTGGAATACGATTAGCAACCCTAAACTGTTCCCAATCATGAACCCGGTAGCGGTCTTTAAGGACATATTTTTCAATGCGTATCTCGGTTAAAACATCTGATCCAGAGAGATTTATGAGAATCATATATGTTTCAACATCCAATCCGTTATCACGTGCAAATTCTACGGGCAAACGCTAACAATAAACATTTCAAACGTGTCAAAACATGTCATATTAACAGAATATAAGTAGGAAAAATACATGTATAATAACTAAATGTTAAGCAAATCAATAACTTACCAATCGCTTGCTAACTACAACATCTACAAAGTTGTTTGCTTCATAATCAAATTCCTTACAAGAAATGTCTTCAACCATCTCATCACTAACTTCCAACTCCTCATCACCCACTGAAGGTTAAAAGAAATAAAGAATTACAAACACACATTTCAATAATGGTTTTAAAAATTATAAAACAGCAAAGGTTACAGTATCAAACTGTCGATAAGTTCTTCGGATTGAATTTCTTGATCACTATCGTCTTCAAAAGGAAATGGGAAAATGCCAATTTCTGGATTCACATGAGGACCATAATAGACCATAAAAGGATTAAAGTCAATGCGTTCAATGCCATAGACATCAAACACATACATTCTGTAGGTCGTATCACGAATATGTTGGAAGACAACATGCTCATCGACCGCTAGATTAACATAAAATGCAACTTCCTCCCACACACCATTAAGTGCAAAAGTAGAATAACCGGTGTTCACCATACGAATTGGTATATCCCATGACGGACCACCAGCGAGATAAATATGAAGACTTATGCCATCAGCTACGTTTCCAAAGTAGCAAGTAACCTGATCGTCTATCAACGGCTAATACATGTTGAAAATCATAATTACAAAAAGTTTAATACATCAAACTAACACATAAGAAATTGAAAACATATTAAAAACTATGAAGCTAATAAGTAAAAACTAAAAACACATACAAGGTAAGTTAGAGTTGCGATGCTTCCAAATGCTTTTCGTTATAATTAGGCTAATCCGGAAGACATACAAATTTCCATTCATGTAAATTATCCTGAATAAACACAAAAACATCACCTACCATCAGATGATGTCGCCTCAAAATTTGAGTCCATCCAAGAGTTAAAACATATTGCTCCTCGATATACTCAATACGTGTGAGATGACCGTTATCATTTGAACGATAAAGCAAAAAATACCGATCCTCTAGTTCACCTTGAAATAAATATGCACAAATTGCAGGTAGAAGAACCTGAATTTCACATTTGAAAAATATGTAAATGGAATATTCGTGTACAAAATTTCAAGTATTCAATAAAATGAATTTATATGATTTCAAATGTTGTTATACCATATGTGTAACCGTTGGATCATAACATTTAATCACTGCAGGGATGTCCATTATCACTATCTGGTCATCAAATAGTTATGAATAAGTTTAATAACTTTGAATAACAGAATTTACCAAAATATAAGGAAGCATACAATATACAACAAACTTATATTCACGATTTGTATTACCTAAGAAACTACCATTAGATTTTATTGATGTCAATGGTTAATGAAATATAATAAATAGTTTATAATCTCAAAAATTGTATGTATTTACTCAAAATAATAACAATAATAGTCACCAAATAGTTTCAAAAACATTCGTGTTGGTGAAGTTGAGTTTAAAACCTAACAAATATGTTGGTTTAAATTTAAAAAAAATTACAGATAATTAGGTGATCAGTTATGAAACTTTTGGTTACATACAATAATGCAAGTGCCGGTGATGCAAATTATTATAACATCAGAACAGTAGAATCATGAAGATCTAGCCTGAAAAAATTGTGCGGTCGATAGGAGGAAGATGAAGGGTTTGGTTAAAGTCTGATGAATGATGATGATACAAAAGGTATGTATGTGTTCAGTATATTAATATTAATTTAAACATATTGTAGATTCTTTTTGCTAAAATATTTTGATAACGACATTAAATATTGTATTTATATATTATAACTATAATGTAACTAAAAATTTTAAATTGATATCTTTAACATGGTTTAGATCTGAAATCGATATCTTTAAATATGGTTGAAATTGTAAATTGATATGTTTAAATATAAGTGTAATACACAAATTAGTTATGGATGGTTTATAATGTAAATAATTGGTTCAAAGATATCAGAGTATAATGTAATACACAAACGTATTATTAATAATTAGTCTATATGATAATACTTGTATTTTGATATGTAAAATTAAACCAACATCAGTGTTTTTGATAATCAATATTGATGACTATCCTTGATACAAACTAAAAATAAACTACATGTGATATAAAGTAATTATGTATGTTTTTTTTATTAATAATACGTTTACTAAATTTTGAAATATTAAATGTGATAAGTTAAGTATGTTTTTTTATTAATAATACGTTTACTAAATTTAATAATAGGTATACTAAACATCAAAATTATTAAATACATTAGTGGGAACAAGTTTTTATTAAGTTAGTAAGTAAGTTTTAGATGTCAATCAACAAACATTGTTATATGAAAAGGTAATAAACGTATCTGTAATTGATAAATAAGTGATAGAACTAATAGTCAAACGAATTAAAAAAACATTACTCCGAAATTCGACAATGGTGTGAGGGAGATCATGTATGTAGTCGTACATTATTAATGGTATAAGTCAAAATAATTAAAAAAATAATTCAACAATTAATATCAATCACATCACATGTTACAATTACCAATGTAAAAAGTATATAAATTGAAATGATTAACATTCTCATACAAATCTAAAATGAACTATATAGTTGATATCCAAATCAATAACAATAACTATAGTCAACTATATAGATATAACATAAACATATGACATGCATGATAAACATTAAAAACCAAGGACATAACCTTATATTAAAATTTTAAACACAAAATAAAGAGTACCAAATCTAAGTCACCAATCAAATCCAGAATAAAAACCAAAAATGCCAACACAAAATACCAATTACCAAAACCAAAGTCATTAAAAGTGAAACATAATTAAAATTAATCAGAATTGCATAATAGTCTTGAGAAATCCACGGACTACTAAATGTTGGGCATGACAAGGGTAACCACTTCATCACCATTGGTACTTTTTTTAGCTTCTTCATCACTCTTTGATTTGGTTGACGACATGGCCGTCTCGGCCTCAATCTCATAAGCTTCATCCAACTTTTGTTTGAACTTTAAATAATGACAGGAGAACAATAAACCTTTTCGTCAAATGAGGAAACACGGTCATCAATAGGAGTGACATGTTCAGATGAAGGAGTACATGAAGCCTACAAATACAACGAAGAAACATGTTTTAAGTTTATGTAGTTTTATGTAATAAAATAATAACATTCATTACATCAGACAAAAATAATTTAAAGTATAAATGAAGACCAAGTCAAACCTTTTCGTTGGATGTCTCGGTAGACTTTAGGCCAACTTCATGCCACAGAGTGAACCAACTATTAAAGATGGTTGTTCGCTTGGCTGACCACCAATATAAACCATGTCAATAACAAAACACAACTAAACACATATAAAACATGTGTATGTAACGTTTAATATATTGCAACACAAATAAACAAAAATCATACCTTACCAGCTGCAAGCTTCGTCTCAAGCTCATTAATAACATCATGGTCATCAGTCAGATTCGAGACACCAAACACATCATATGAGTTCTTAATGTTGTAGTTAGTAACATCAATAACGAAAGCAAATTTCTTTTCCAAGATAACGTTCATTTCCTCAGGTAAAGCTTGCATCACATCAAACTGCATTTGTAATAATCAAAAAGGAGTGTATAGAAATAAGTAATTATTTTAAGGACATGCTTTAGTATATACAAATATGTAATGTTAGGATATACTAATTATAAACACCTATATTTATTTGTAAAATTTATGTGTTTTAAAAGGAAACAAAAAAAAATTCTTATAATAAATACACGGCCAAAAATTTAATAACTAATAAATACACGGGAAAAAACATATACTATGAAGTATGAAAATTTATAATTATTGAAGTTTAATATGTTACCTCAACATCACCAATAACAACCTCTTCTGCCGTCTTATTGAACAACTGCTTCGCATCACGGTCAAACAACGTCAGTGAAACAACACCGCTCGTATCTTGAACCCGTACTGGAATACTGAACCTGAACAAATCAACATGTTGTCAATACTTAGTCGGTAAAAATACATATAACAAACCATTAAGTATTTACTCAAACATGGTACCATATTAGAAATTATATTTCAAATTACCTTGGTCCAGCGGTTACCCCTTGAGAATTACAATCAGCAATCTTACATTCATAGACCTTAACACAATCAACAAATGAGGTAGAAACCTTACGCCCACAACGTTTGCAACCAACATAATACCATTCTTTGTTGCTTACAATTTCCTTCACAGTACCAAGTATAATTACGCTTTTTGCCTAAAAAAACATACAACAAAGAAGGTTAACATGATATCATAAGTTGATAATATAAAAAATCTTGGAAATACTCATACTTACCTCGATAATTGTACAAAGATCACTTATTGAATAGAATGGTGCCTTCTTTAGAAACTCATCTTTCACAGTCAACAACATCGCCGAACCGACTGGTTTCTTTACTTCCACGTCCACTTGACGAGAAATGTCACACCCGGCCCTGAGCGGCGGAAACAGCCGGGCGCGCGCGAGTGGGGATTGATAATTAAGCACGGGCCATTGCAAACATTCAAAGTAAGATTTTCATTGCGCATGAAAAGTTTAATACAAATACATTACATTGTTTAAAAATTACATAAAAACATCCAAGTATAAAAACTGTTGAAGATTTCCACGCCATATCCCCTTGCGCGGCGGGAACAACCACGCGCATCGAAGGGATAGAACCAAAATCTTCCAAAAAGCTAGTTTTAGATGTTCAGCGTGAGGTGCTCTAAGTGTGACTCCATGCGCTACCTAGTTATCTCCTGAAAGACACGTAAAAACATTTGGATCAGTATAAACTGAGTGAGTTCACAAGTTTTAGTAACTTGATAAATCGTATTGCATCATAATCTTGATAAAAATCATTCTGAAACATAATTCTGATAGCATCATTAAAACACATGCTTGGTAAAACATATTTCTATCAACATATTCTGATAAAATCGTTCCGCGGGTTACGCGCGAACATTTCTGGGAACTGTGCTCGTCTGTGTAAGTGGCGCTGCCACCACGAGCGAAACAAGTAATACCGTCCCGCGGGTTACGCGCGGACACATCTGAAAAACCGTGCTCGTCTGTGTAAGTGGCGCTGCCACTACGAGTGAATAATACCGTCCCGCGGGTTACGCGCAGACGTTGTGCCGGAAAACAAGGCGCTCGTCTGCGTAAGAGGAGCGACCTCTACGAGCGGGCTCAAACCCATAGTACTGCCCCATGACCATACTAGGCACTCGTCTGTGTAAGAGGTGCGACCCCTACGAGTGGGCGGATCAAACCAGCAGTCCCTACCCTTAGAGTTCCAATGGTAAAGTGATCACTTACTCGAATCTGGTGCACTAACATCGAAAAAACCATAGATAACCGTTCGCACTGCTCATCATGAAACATAACTTAAACACATAATCGTTTGCATAGCTTGTAAGTATACCATGATAAAACATTATTTAAGTACGTGTCCCTCGCCCCGAAAACAGTTTAAAAATAGTGAAAACAGTGAAAATAGGGGCTGTGAGACTCACCTGTGGTTCTTGTTAAGGGATTTAATCGAGATTCGGGTTTTCTTGGTGTTGGCCTTTGAATTTGAAGGTCTAGAATACGATTAAATATATATATTATGATCAAGAAATAGGAGAATATAAGGGTTGGAAAGTAGATCTCAGGGTTATAATCTCGGCTTACCTAGTAACAGGATCGGAAATGAAAACAACGGATGCTTTGGGAGATGATTAGTGTAAGTTTGCAGTTCTTAAGAGAGAAGTTTGAAGTGTGTTTGGGTGATAATTTGGGTTTCATATTTATAGGCAAACTCAAGGGAACACAATCCCTTGCTTTAGGGGATTGTAATCTTTTCATATCTAGGTGTAATGATGATAAAGTATGGAAATTATTATTATTTATTTAAAGGTGGAGGAGTGGATAAAAGATCTTGATTTGATTTGGACAGGACATGCAGGTCTGGGGTTGGTGAGAATAGGGTGGCTGACAGTTGACTTTTCATGTTACAGTGTGCTTTTTCAGGTACTTTTGTCAGTGTACAGTAAAGAGTGGAAAATCTCTGAAACACGCTACTGTTTCCTTTTGGGTGGGAGTAATCTCCTTACATCTGGAGAATAGACTAAGTGTTCTGTGCGTGTCACTTTGTGCGCATAGCTTTCTGCGTGAAGGACATTTCTTTGCTGCGGGTAGGTGCGTAACCTTCTCGCAGTTAGGGACATTGAGTTTCATTTGTAGATTCTCCAGGTGGTCTTGGTAATTCAACATAGTGATCAGTTATGTTGAAGTCAATTCCATCTTGGAGCTTCAGACAAACTAGCTCTCAATGTTCCCGCCATGCGGGGAGGTTAGTTCCCTTCCGCACGCGCATAAACGATTTAGGATGCACCCGCCTTAGCATCATGCGGGATGGTCAACCCATTAGACAACATAACGTTAAGGTACATGAAAACATAAAGCCAAAACATTCGCGCATGGCGCATATAACATATGCCCACGCTGGTTCTTAACATGTCGCGCTCGCGCAGGGCGCACATAATATGCCCGCGCTGACTAACATGGCGCGCTCGCGCAGGGCGCACATAACAAATGCACGCGCTGATTAACATGGCGCGCTCGCGCAGGGCGCATATAACATAATTACCTAATATTTAGGTTGATTACTTGGTTTAAGGGATTGGGAATTTACCGGGTGTCATATTCTCTCCCTGTTAAGCGAATTTCGTCCCGAAATCTAGGAGACGTTGCTGGCAGAAGCCATGCTCTGAAAGAGGTGTGGGTATTTCATGCGCATCTGGTCTTCTCTTTCCCAGGTGAATTCAGGCCCACGCCTCGAGTTCCATTGAACCTTTACTAACTTGATTCTGCTTCTGCGTAACTTTTGTTCTTTCCAATCGGTTACTGCTATAGGTTCTTCTACGAAGTGCAGCTGTTTGTCGATGTGAATCTCTTCCAACGGCAAAATCAACGTTTCGTCAGATAAGCACTTTTTGAGGTTGGACACATGAAACGTATCATGAACTCCACTGAGTTCGGCGGGTAAACGGAGTTTATAAGCAACCGGACCGATCCTTTCCAGGATCTCAAATGGTCCAATGTAGTGCGGATTCAACTTTCCTCGCTTGCCGAAACGGGGGACTCCTTTCCATGGAGAGACTTTCAAAAGTACTCTATCCCCTACTTGAAACTCCAACGGTTTCCTTCGCACATCTGCGTAGCTCTTCTGTCTGTCGCGCGCTGTCTTAAGGCGATCCCGTATCTGAAAAATCTTGTCTGTTGTTTCTTGGATCAATTCTGGACCAGTCATTTGCTTGTCACCCACTTCAGCCCAGCACAGTGGGGATCTACACTTGCGCCCATACAAAGCTTCAAACGGCGCAGCCTTGAGGCTTGTGTGATAACTGTTGTTGTAAGAAAATTCAACCAATGGGAGATGAGTATCCCAGCTACCTCCGAAATCGATTGCGCAAGCGCGCAGCATATCTTCCAATGTCTGGATTGTTCGCTCGCTTTGTCCATCTGTTTGGGGATGATATGCCGTACTCATGTCAAGACGAGTACCTAAAGCCCCTTGTAACGATCTCCAAAATCTTGAGGTGAACCGACTATCTCTATCAGAAATGATGGACACCGGGACTCCATGTTTTGAAACTACTTCTCGAATATACAATCGGGCTAACTTTTCCATCTTATCGGTTTCCTTGATCGGCAGGAAGTGCGCTGACTTAGTTAGCCGATCTACAATAACCCAGATCGTGTCGTAACCCCCAGGTGTCCTTGGCAGTTTGGTGATGAAGTCCATAGAGATTTGTTCCCACTTCCACATGGGAATTTCTGGCTGTTGAAGCAACCCTGATGGTTTCTGGTACTCAGCCTTTACCTTCGAACACGTCAGGCACTTACTGACATATGTCGCGATGGCGCCTTTAAGATTGGGCCACCAATACAGCGTTTTAACATCTTGGTACATCTTGTCTGCGCCAGGATGTACGGAATACCGCGTCTTGTGAGCTTCGTTTAAAACTTGCTCGCGCAATCCTCCCTTGAGAGGGACCCATATGCGGTTAGCAAAATATCGAGTGTCGTTCTCTTTGAGCTCCAAATCCTTAATCATACCCCCAAGGGATTCGTTTTTAACAAACTCTGGTTTCAAGGCTTCTTGCTGAGCGTCTCGGATGCGGGTAGAGAGATCTGCGTGAATGGTCAACCTTAGAGCCTTGACTCGCAACGTTTTTATTCGCTCCTTCCTACTTAGCGCGTCTGCTACCACATTCGCCTTTCCAGGGTGGTACTTAATTTCACAATCATAATCATTCAACAACTCCACCCATCGTCGTTGCCTCATGTTTAAATCCTTTTGATCAAATATATGTTGAAGGCTCTTGTGATCCGTAAAGATTATACACTTTGTACCATAGAGGTAATGGCGCCAAATCTTTAGCGCGAAGACAACCGCTCCAAGTTCCAGATCATGCGTTGTGTAGTTCTTTTCATTGGTCTTGAGTTGGCGCGAGGCATACGCTATGACTTTGTCTCGCTGCATAAGGACACATCCGAGTCCCTGATGTGAAGCGTCGCAGTAAACGACGATGTCATCCGTCCCCTCGGGCAGAGACAGAATTGGCGCACTACATAACTTCTGTTTTAACATCTGAAATGCTGTTTCCTGATTTTCGCCCCAAACAAACTTCTTGTCTTTCTGAGTTAGCGCGGTCAGTGGTAGAGCTATCTTGGAGAAGTTCTCAATGAAGCGTCGATAGTAGCCAGCTAGTCCTAGGAATTGCCTCACCTCAGTTGGGGTTTTTGGCGCTTCCCAGTTTTCGATGGCCTTGACTTTGGAAGGATCAACGTGTATTCCTTTCTCGTTTACAACGTGACCGAGAAAGTGAACTTCTCTAAGCCAAAACTCGCACTTGGAAAACTTCGCATACAACTTTTCTTTCCTCAACAATCCCAAAATCAATCTCAGGTGTTGCTCATGCTCGGCCTTGGTCCGAGAGTAAATCAGAATATCATCTATAAACACAATCACAAACTTGTCCAAGTATGGTTTGCACACGCGGTTCATCAGATCCATGAACACAGCCGGCGCATTAGTTAGCCCGAAAGGCATCACTAAGAACTCATAATGGCCGTATCTAGTTCGGAAGGCTGTTTTCGGCACATCTTCCTCATGGACCCTAAGTTGGTGGTATCCTGACCGTAGATCTACTTCGAATAATAACTGTATCCTTGCAACTGGTCAAATAAGTCGTCAATCCTCGGTAAGGGGTACCGATTCTTGACTGTCAGCTTGTTCAGCTCCCTATAGTCAATACACATCCGGAAGGAACCATCCTTCTTCTTAACAAACAGTACTGGAGCTCCCCAAGGTGAAAAGCTTGGGCGTATGAAACCCTTATCCAATAGTTCCTGTAACTGATTGGATAGCTCTTGCATCTCAGATGGAGCTAATCGATAAGGCGCTCGAGCTACTGGCGCAGCTCCTGGGACTAAATCAATACGAAATTCGACTTGTCGCGGCGGCGGTAATCCGGGCAAATCTTCAGGAAAAACTTCTGGAAATTCGCGCACTACTGGTAAGTCTTCAATTCTTCGCTCATCTCCTTTCTTCTCTACTACATGCGCCAGGAAGGCGTAGCACCCTTTCCTTAGGCACTTGCGCGCCTTTAGGCACGAAATCAGTTTTGTCGCAACCCCCCTTCTTTCCCCTTGAATTACCAAGGTTTCTTCGTTCAACAGTGGGATCCGAACCTGCTTCTCATGGCAAATAACTTCCGCGCGGTTCTCGACTAACCAATCCATACCTACCACAATGTCAAAACTTCCCAAGTCTATTGGCAACAAGTTAATATTGAACCCGTGACCTCCCATGACTATAACACATTGTTCAGTTCTTTCGTTCGCGCATAACTGCCTACCATTGGCTAGTTCTATAGTATAAGGCGTATCTAGCCTACTGGTTGCTAAGCCTAGGGAGTTTTTAAACTCAGCGGATATAAAACTTAGGTCAGCGCCAGTATCAAATAAGACAGATGCAAAATGTCCGTTAAGCAAAAACGTACCGGTTACCACATTCGGCTCTTCTTTAGCTTCACCCGCGCCGATCACAAAAGCTCTCCCGCGAGCTTGGTTTCCCCTTTGCGGGCAATCCTGACTGAAATGCCCTGGCTTTCCGCATGCGTAGCAGTTGTCACTGGCTCCAGCTTCTTTAGCACGGCAATTCACCGTCTTGTGCCCTGGCCTGTTACATTTGGCGCACGAGACGCTCGCGCATTCACCCTCGTGGTGAAACTTGCATTTGTTGCACCATGGGTAAGGCCCACTGTATCCTTTCCTTGATGGCTCTGCGGCTTGGATCGCGTAAACCTTTGCGCTTTCCTGCTTCTTGAACGGTGGCTGCTTGGAGTCGGACCCTCGGTGGTGAGAGTTCCATTTCCTCTTGGAGTCAGAGGTTCGCTGCTCGCTTCCGCGCGTAGTCAACATACCCGCACGGACCGTATCCCTTGTAAGGGTGATGGCCCGCGCTACCCGCCTCATCAAAGGTTGGAGGCGCTGCGGCGTTGAGCGGAACCCTAACAACAGGAGGTAACCCAAAAATATACCTCTCGATCTTCTTTTCCTCCGTGTTTGCCATGTCTGGCACCAACTGGCAAAGCTCGTTGAACCGGTTGTTGTAGGCGTCGATATCCGTTCCTACCATGGTGTGGTTCCAGAATTCCTGCTGCAGACTCTGGATTTCTGCGCGAGAGCAGAACTTTCTCATCATCATTTCCTTCAGTTCCTCCCAGGTCTTGTGAAGAGCAACTTCTCGCCCCAAAGTCTTCACTTGAAGCTTCCACCAAGACGAAGCTGCTTCTTGGAACATGCATGTCGCGTAAAGGACCTTCTGGTTCTCACTACATCTGCTAATGGAGAGAACTGTCTCCATCTTATCAATCCAGTTGTAGAGCCCAATGGCCCCTTCGGTACCCTTGAATGGCCAAGGCCTACAGGCCATAAATGTCTTATAGGAGCATCCTTTGTCCAAGGCTCCTGATTCGGGTTCTGGGGTCTCGTTCTGACGACCCTGACTTGATTCGGCCTTGCTGGCCTCATGTGTCGCGATCGCCTGCGCGATTATTTCCGCGAGTTCCTCGGGTGTCATGGTAATTCCCTTGGCTCTAGTTGGAGGCATTCTCGCTTTAAAAGAGTGAAAATATATTAAACTTAGCGCATGTACTCTGAGCACATAATGTTCTTTATCTTTATTCACTAGACACTTTGTGACCCGTGTTCCTAAGTGTGTGTATAGTTTCTTTTGAAAATATTTTCTTTGAAAAATATTTCATGCGATTCCCCAACGGTTATAGTCTAGGTTAAAACTTCTTTTCCTAGTTCGCTATAACCTGTGCTCTGATACCAATCTGTCACACCCGGCCCTGAGCGGCGGAAACAGCCGGGCGCGCGCGAGTGGGGATTGATAATTAAGCACGGGCCATTGCAAACATTCAAAGTAAGATTTTCATTGCGCATGAAAAGTTTAATACAAATACATTACATTGTTTAAAAATTACATAAAAACATCCAAGTATAAAAACTGTTGAAGATTTCCACGCCATATCCCCTTGCGCGGCGGGAACAACCACGCGCATCGAAGGGATAGAACCAAAATCTTCCAAAAAGCTAGTTTTAGATGTTCAGCGTGAGGTGCTCTAAGTGTGACTCCATGCGCTACCTAGTTATCTCCTGAAAGACACGTAAAAACATTTGGATCAGTATAAACTGAGTGAGTTCACAAGTTTTAGTAACTTGATAAATCGTATTGCATCATAATCTTGATAAAAATCATTCTGAAACATAATTCTGATAGCATCATTAAAACACATGCTTGGTAAAACATATTTCTATCAACATATTCTGATAAAATCGTTCCGCGGGTTACGCGCGAACATTTCTGGGAACTGTGCTCGTCTGTGTAAGTGGCGCTGCCACCACGAGCGAAACAAGTAATACCGTCCCGCGGGTTACGCGCGGACACATCTGAAAAACCGTGCTCGTCTGTGTAAGTGGCGCTGCCACTACGAGCGAATAATACCGTCCCGCGGGTTACGCGCAGACGTTGTGCCGGAAAACAAGGCGCTCGTCTGCGTAAGAGGAGCGACCTCTACGAGCGGGCTCAAACCCATAGTACTGCCCCATGACCATACTAGGCACTCGTCTGTGTAAGAGGTGCGACCCCTACGAGTGGGCGGATCAAACCAGCAGTCCCTACCCTTAGAGTTCCAATGGTAAAGTGATCACTTACTCGAATCTGGTGCACTAACATCGAAAAAACCATAGATAACCGTTCGCATTGCTTATCATGAAACATAACTTAAACACATAATCGTTTGCATAGCTTGTAAGTATACCATGATAAAACATTATTTAAGTACGTGTCCCTCGCCCCGAAAACAGTTTAAAAATAGTGAAAACAGTGAAAATAGGGGCTGTGAGACTCACCTGTGGTTCTTGTTAAGGGATTTAATCGAGATTCGGGTTTTCTTGGTGTTGGCCTTTGAATTTGAAGGTCTAGAATACGATTAAATATATATATTAAGATCAAGAAATAGGAGAATATAAGGGTTGGAAAGTAGATCTCAGGGTTATAATCTCGGCTTACCTAGTAACAGGATCGGAAATGAAAACAACGGATGCTTTGGGAGATGATTAGTGTAAGTTTGCAGTTCTTAAGAGAGAAGTTTGAAGTGTGTTTGGGTGATAATTTGGGTTTCATATTTATAGGCAAACTCAAGGGAACACAATCCCTTGCTTTAGGGGATTGTAATCTTTTCATATCTAGGTGTAATGATGATAAAGTATGGAAATTATTATTATTTATTTAAAGGTGGAGGAGTGGATAAAAGATCTTGATTTGATTTGGACAGGACATGCAGGTCTGGGGTTGGTGAGAATAGGGTGGCTGACAGTTGACTTTTCATGTTACAGTGTGCTTTTTCAGGTACTTTTGTCAGTGTACAGTAAAGAGTGGAAAATCTCTGAAACACGCTACTGTTTCCTTTTGGGCGGGAGTAATCTCCTTACATCTGGAGAATAGACTAAGTGTTCTGTGCATATCACTTTGTGCGCATAGCTTTCTGCGTGAAGGACATTTCTTTGCTGCGGGTAGGTGCGTAACCTTCTCGCAGTTAGGGACATTGAGTTTCATTTGTAGATTCTCCAGGTGGTCTTGGTAATTCAACATAGTGATCAGTTATGTTGAAGTCAATTCCATCTTGGAGCTTCAGACAAACTAGCTCTCAATGTTCCCGCCATGCGGGGAGGTTAGTTCCCTTCCGCACGCGCATAAACGATTTAGGATGCACCCGCCTTAGCATCATGCGGGATGGTCAACCCATTAGACAACATAACGTTAAGGTACATGAAAACATAAAGCCAAAACATTCGCGCATGGCGCATATAACATATGCCCACGCTGGTTCTTAACATGGCGCGCTCGCGCAGGGCGCACATAATATGCCCGCGCTGACTAACATGGCGCGCTCGCGCAGGGCGCACATAACAAATGCACGCGCTGATTAACATGGCGCGCTCGCGCAGGGCGCATATAACATAATTACCTAATATTTAGGTTGATTACTTGGTTTAAGGGATTGGGAATTTACCGGGTGTCACAAGAAACTTCCAACAACCTTATGTTTACAAGAGAAGGTAGTCACAAGACGATCTAAAAAGTTAAGAAAATAATGTAGTGATATAATTTGAGTTATGTAGTAGTAAAAATTTACCTTCTCTTGTATTCCAACACCTCATATAAGTAATCATTAATTAGTAGCCGAGAGACAGAGTTACCATAAGTGTTGTTGACATAAACATTCTCTGAAAATAAACATTTAAATGTATTAGTTTATATTGAAAACCATGAAACAATATTAAAACAATACTAAACGTTTTAAGGTTTTTAATAATACATCCATAGTACTTGACTCTTGCGAACTGGAGAACAATAATAAGATATTCCTCATTAGGGTTTTCGACAACATATTTGGTAAGCTGCTTAAGGTAGTCATCCCACAAAGTGAGATAGATAGTATTACCACTACATCAAAAAGTATTAAATACAACAACTACACATATGTATATAATAACAAAATAAAATAAATAGATACAATAATTATACCCCAAATCAGAAAACTCCATTGTTCTACGATTTTGTTGTTGAGCCTCCCTTAAAAAATGAGTTCTTGTTATTAAAAAACCTGGTAACATGTCCGATGACATCAAGAAATAAAATATATCAATAATTATACATATCATGAGGGTTATTTATGTGGTAAATAAGAAATACAAATAACCTATATTTTCATTTTGTGGAAAGTTTTTGGCTTTTATGTCATCAAAATTAACAAATTTCAGCCCATACATGTGACCTTCAAATTCGTAGGAATTTTGAGAGATGGGTCTCGGCTGTGAAACAAAGTTTGTGTGGGTAGTCGATATATTTGTAAGTAGACATATTTTCACCGAGTGAGGCCTTCCGAACAATCAAATATTTATTCTCGGCAAGCCAAACATCATACTTAGGAATGCACAACTTCCTTACATAGGCTTGCATTCTGTTGCCCTGCAAATTATTATTAAGATTAGTAAAAAGTTGTATGAATAATATAGTAAATTAATGAATGTGTTAATAATACCATTTTGTCTTGAACAATCATTTTGATGGACCAATCTTTCCTGGGCTTTGAGTTGTCCTTCAACCGCCAAATTTTTTAAATACGCACCTTTAGGATACAGTCACTGTTAAGAACATTTAGTTGGTTCAACATGGTGATATTTGTTGGCTCTATCTTGCTAGTGGTGAAAAATTTAACAAAACAAACAAATCATTTACGAACAATAACACTCTTAAATAAAAAAATTAATAACAAAATGGAAGATATAAAAACAACAAAAAGTAAAAACCTTCGCACAAAAACAATCGTTTTTAATAAAGAGGGCTTGATGGTGTAAGTTTGAAGCCTATCAAATATACGTATTTATACCTAATGAATTAGGGTAGACTAAATTATAGAAGGAAGGTATACAGGTAACTGATTACAAACATAAATTTAGGAAATTTGAAAAATTTAAAAAAAGTTATAGTAAGAATGAATACAAGGGAAATCGTAATTAATGGATTTTCAAATTTTGAATTTTCTATTAATTCAACACTTCCATTAGGGTCTTAACACTATCTTTTCGTAACTTAATGACCGTAACAATGGGTCAACAATGGATTTATAACTCAATTGTTATTGTTAAACAATAATAAGTCAGTGGATTTGTATTATAATTGTTAAAACTTAATGACCGTAATTAAGTAAATGGGTCAATGGGTCAATGAATCAATGGGTCAACATTCGTAATTATAGTAAAACTTAATGATTGTTAATTAATTCAAATTTACATTCAAATTTACAAATTCCTTATTTATACAATAATTAATTCAAATTTACAAATTAATTACATTCAAAGAATATCCAATAATTAATTCAAATTTACAAATTCCGTAATTAAACCATTTCCTTAATCAAATGGGTCATCCTTTCCTAAATTTAACATGAATGGTACAAACCTTTATAACTTTATGAATTTGATAAATTTAAATAAATATAAGATTTTAACAAAATTTAAATATTTTAAATCGGTAATCTCTATATTAAATCCGTAATAGTTTCTATTGACGAAATATCAAATAATTATCTAGATTATATATTATATATTATCTAAAAATTAACAAAGATAGTAAATGAAATCTACCAAAAATAATAATATATTCAAAATGAAATTTTGAATATTTGGTTTTCAAAACTATAGCTACGATTTTAAAATATTAAATTAATTAGGTTCCTATATTTAAATGACTAATGATTATATATTTCCTATATTTAAACTATAGCTACGATATAAATGACAATTTTAAATATTCAAAATGAAAATGAAAGATAATACTTTAATAGCATTGATGAATCTTATTTTAATATATTATTGATTTATTTTATTAAGATGAAAATTAGAGAAGCCATTGATGTACATGGAAAGTATGAGAATCAACCAATAGGAAGGGGGGATTTTGACATAAAAATTATTGCCTTAATAGTATAGTTAGATTTAATCTTTACGTGTGTGTGAATTTATTTCAAAATTATTTTGTTTTATTTTATGTGGATAACATGTTATCCTATATCGTACTCCTGATGCAGTAACAGAGAGGGAATTTTGCACGTTATATTTGACTAATGTTTCAAAACTAGTGTTTTACACAACGGTATGTCGGTAAAACACGATTGATATTAAACAAAACGTTATTAGTCATGGCATTGAGCTGATGAGTCTTTGAGAATTCGGGCATTATCGGTTATTATCGATTATGCTCGTTAAGATATAGACACCATTAGTAAACCCTGAGCGTGCCAAGAAATAAATTTGCCAAATAAAAAAAAAGACTAACATACATACAAAAAAAATTTCGACTTTTATTTGACCGGTAAACACGAGCAATTCTAAGGCCCAAGCGCTCTCGGTCTCAGGAATTTAGGCGATAACTCGACACAAGTTCGGTCCTTTTCGGTTAGTTTCGTTATGATACCGAAGATAAAAAATACATAAAAGATATACAAACTCAGGTGAACCAATGGGTGACGCCGGTTGGTAAACTCGGGCGCTGGTAAATCCCTGAGCATTGCCGCTCCCCGGTGTTGAGTATGTGAGTCTACAATAATTTGGTCGTTTTCTATTATATTTGTAACTGTACAAGTAATAAAAAATTATAGCAAAAATTAATACGGTGCTGTTAAGTGAGCCAATCAAGATACAGTGACATCAAACTTGTTAATTGACATATATAATAATAATATTGATTGACTTATTGTTAGTATTACCTATTTACCTTGTAGGTGGTGTAGATTAACAAGAAGACTTTTTAATAGGAAATAAAATGGATGGTAGTTGTAACACCCCGTAACCGCAGCGGAAACATACACGGGATGCAACAGACACATCTGATATCAACAGCATTGTTTATAAAGAAAACACCACTACATTAATTTAAACGTATTACATTGTTCTGAGTTTCATAACCATCTAAGCGTTATCACATAAGTGTTACCGATAGTACATTAACATTTTTAATGCAAAATATAGTTCTCTAAGCTTCCACAAAATAGCACACAGCATCGAACACAGATCACTTATTCCAATTTGGGTGTACCTAGAAAGCATGTAAAGAAAACGGGTCAACTACGAATAGTTGGTGAGTTTCACTAATTTAAATAAACCATAACAAATCATTATAATAATCATAAATAAGCGATGTAATTATGCTGAGCCCACAAGTGAGAACTCTGTTAATCCCAAAACATATCGATTAACCTCCGGGAACTCTGTTACCCCAGAATACTTCCAATAACCTCTGGGAACTCTGTTACCCCAGAAACACATTTAATAACCTCTGGGAACTCGGTTACCCCAGAAACACATTTAATAACCTATGGGAACTCGGTTACCCCAGAACACATTTAATAACCTCTGGGAACTCGGTTACCCCAGAACACTGTTTCGGGTCTTACATTGTTAGCAACTCAGACAATTAACATCTTAATTCATTACCGTACGATTCCCGTACAATAAACATTATATAAATACGTTCATTTCCATGCGATCAGCATGTACTTAAACACTTTGATAAAAAAAACATGCTTTCCGCCCCGGGAAAATATTTAAAACAGTCCAGTAAAAGGGGCTCGTGAAAACTCACCATCTTGTGAGCAAAGATGTACTACGGTGCACGGCTACTGGTACAGATCTGTAATACGATCCCCAAATCGTTACTACACAATTTCTATCAATATAACTTAAATTCGTGTTAACCGGTACGTCCGGGGACACTGTTAACCCAGTACCGTACACGATCCGGGGACCATGTTAACCCCGATACACTTCTCAGGACTTAGATTGTGATATCACTTAGAGTTCCTTAGTCAAAACTACTATTAGTTTGTTTTCTCGTTTTGCGTGCCTAGCAAGGTTATCCGTCTTTATGTTTTCAAAAATGAGTTTGACCACACACGACCCGAAAATAGTTGTTATTGATATTTTCATTAAAGTGGTGAAATTAGAGCTCGGTTAGACACCCCGTTTGGCCGCGGGGCCCGTTTCCGCCTTTAATACACCGGAAACGGTTAAGTCGGGTAAAATTACCCAAATCATGCGAATTATTTTCGGATGATTTATTTTTACTTGATTAACTTAGTTTCATAAAAATCATCCATTTTTAAGGTTTTCAAACACCAGTCAGCTCGCTTAGGCGAACTTCGCCGGTTTACTCGTTTTAAGCTTTAAAAGTTTGTTTTTAAGTTCCATTTAGCACAAATAAATATCCATTTAGACTCGGACCTTGAAATTTTGTACAAACCATATTTTGACAGTAAGGAATTTTATAAAATTTTTCCAGAATTAATTTTTATATCTAAAATTTATTTAACCATTTTTAAACATCATTTAAACACCAAATATGTCGAAAATACCAAACGACCTTCGAAAAATCCCAAATTCTTCTGGGATGACCCCTGTCACCCACATAGTTCCCTGTAATTTTTCCAGATCTAAAAACTCATTTTTCATGCCATTTTTACCAAAACCGAGCTAGAAATCCCTAGAACTCGTTTTACCCAAAAGCCTACTTAGACTTCTCCAATGAACCTGAAATTTTGTGTGTGACTTTTATATGTTATAAAAAGCTTATCTTAAATTTTCCAGAATTATTCATGATGTTTAGCTATTTTTCACCATTTTTGGCCAAAACCGAGCATTAAATTCACCAAATATTCATCCTTTATCCAAAAATTACCAAAAATTCACAGATCTCATATTTTCATGTGTAGATCATCTCTGTGAAATTTCGTGACCCAACTCTAGGTCTATCACAATCTGTCCAAATTATCTAAATCATACGAAAACCGAACTACCTTGTGTTTCTAGCGTTAGATCGCAAAGATCTTGGTTTCTAGCCTTTGCTAGCCACTAGATACAACACCTACAAGCACAATAACACCACACCAAGCAAGTTATACCCACAATCAAGCCATTTCTTTCATGGTTTCGATTAAAACATCAAAACAAAGATTTTGACCGTAAAAATTCATTTTTGACTCTTTTAACTACTTTCTTGGACCAAGATCCTTTGTATAACTTGTATACATCTCTTGTTCACACGAGAAACGGTTTCATCTCGGGTTTTCACCCATTTTTCATTTGAAACCTCATTTTCTCAAGATTATGGAATTAAAACTTATGAATCAATCATTAAAACCATGTTTTTACCTTGTGATTCTTGTTAAAAAATCAAGGGTTTGGATGAGGGTTGAAGATTGGAGGAGGTTTTGGAGCTTGAATGTATGAAGAAAAAGGAAAATGAAGTGTGTATGTGTGTGCATAAGACCGATCGGTCTTGATGTGGTGTGGGGTGGGGCCCACATCTCAAATATTGGCCACACATTTGGATTGTGTAGTCCGGATAATGTTGTGGATAATCTGGTTCAGTTCGTTTTTCGGTTAAACGTTAAATCTCGCTCAAAACGAGTCCAAAACAGTCGTTTTTCGGCTTAAAATTTAAATTTATATAAAACTGATTTAAAAACTTTAAAAACTTAACCCATGACATTTAATGACTTAACACATCGTATTGTCGGTAATTGTGCGTCTTTTTCGGCTTGATCGATCGTCTCTTGCTTGGTTTGATGCTAAAGGTTTCGTTTATCGTACCGACGTACTAATAAATTGAAATCCTTTTTCTGTGCTATAATTCACTTATCCCGAAGCTTTAATACTTCGTAAACATCACTAAACATTATATATTTCTTCTATAATGTAATTCCCGATTCGTTCGGGTTTCAATAACCGTTCATCGATTAATCGTAATTCCGATACGACTAGTTGTACATTTGAGTATAATTCGTACTGAGAATCTTATATACTCGTATAATCACATTATAATTCATATATTCAATATTAAATAACACGTAAATAGTATATTCCGGCTAGGGTATACCTGAATTTGCCGGAATTGTTACATTCTCCCCCCGTTTCAAAAATTTCGTCCTCGAAATTTTACGCATCAACTATTTCCTTTTGCGGAAATAGGTGGGGGTATTTCTTCCGAAATTCGTCCTTTCGTTCCCATGTATATTCTGGGCCTCGTTGAGAGTTCCATCTAACTTTGACCAACGAGATCTTATTGTGTCTAAGTTGTTTGATTTTCCCGTCTACTATTTCTATGGGCTCCTCTACAATGTTGAGCTTATCATTTATTTGGACACCCTCTAAAGGTAACACCGATGTCTCATCCGACAGACACCTTTTCAAGTTTGACACGTGAAACACGTTGTGAACTGCACTCAGTTCATCAGGCAGCTCTAATCGGTATGCTACAGGACCGATTTTTGCAATAATGTCGAACGGTACAATGTATCTAGGGGCTAACTTCCCCGCCTTTCCAAATCTGACTACTCCTTTCCAAGGTGATACTTTCAAATACACTTTATCACCTTTCTCGAATGACAACGGTTTCCTACGGGTATCGGCATAACTCTTCTGCCGATCCCGCGCGGCCTTCAGATTGTTCTTAATTTCAAGGATTTTGCTGGTCGTCTCCTGGACCAGATCTGATCTAATAACCTGTGTGTCGCCCACTTCAGTCCAGCAGAGTGGCGATCGGCATTTCCGTCCATACAATGCTTTGTAAGGCGCTGCCTTTATACTGCTATGGCAACTATTATTATAGGAAAATTCAACGAGCGGGAGATGTTGATCCCAATTTCCCTTAAAATCCAGTACGCATGCACAAAGCAAATCCTCCAGGGTTTGGATGGTCCTTTCAGACTGACCATCGGTCTGAGGGTGGTAAGCTGTGCTTAGATTAATACGCGTTCCCAGCGCTTCTTGCACAGCTTGCCAAAGTTTGGAGATGAAATGGCTATCCCGATCGGAGATGATCGAGATGGGTATACCATGACGAGACACAATTTCATTTATATAAATCTGCGCAAGTCTCTCTGTGTTATAATTATTTCTAATCGGAATAAAATGTGCCGATTTGGTTAATCGATCCACGACTACCCAAATTGCATCATGTCCTCGGGACGTCTTGGGGAGATGCGTCACAAAATCCATCGTGATCTGCTCCCACTTCCATTCAGGAATTTCCGGTTGTTGTAACATTCCCGAGGGTTTCTGGTGCTCCGCCTTAACCCTCGCACACGTCATACACTTGCCGACGTATGTGGCTATATCCTTTTTCATACCCGGCCACCAGTAGAACTCCTTCACATCCTGGTACATCTTATCCGATCCCGGATGTATGGAATATTTCGATTTATGCGCTTCGTCCATGATTAATTCACGAAGGTCATGGAGGGTCGGGATCCAAATTCGATTTTTGAAATAGAGAATTTCGTCCACGCGCTGTTCGAAATTCTTCTCGTTACCGTAAAGTCCCTCTTTTTCCAATTGTTCCTCTTCCAACGCCTCGCGTTGAGCGACTCGAATCAAATCCGAAAGGTTCGACTGGACTATCATCCCCAGCGCTTGCACTCGCAATGGCTTAACCCGATCCTTCCTACTCAAGGCATCGGCTACGACGTTAGCCTTGCCGGGGTGATAACGGATGTCACAGTCATAGTCGCTTAATAATTCGACCCATCTTCGTTGTCTCATATTCAGTTCTTTCTGATCGAATATGTGTTGCAAACTTTTATGAACGGTGAAGATGGTGCACTTTGTACCATAGAGATAATGTCTCCAGATTTTAAGTACGAAGATAACTGCTCCCAGTTCTAAGTCATGAGTAGTGTCATTTTTCTCGTGTATTTTTAACTGTCGAGAAGCATAGGCTATAACCTTATTATTTTGCATCAACACACATCCTAACCCTCTCCGGGATGCGTCACAATACACGACAAAACCATCGTCTCCGTCGGGGAGACTTAAGATTGGCGCTTGGCACAATCTTTGTTTTAGCGTTTGAAACGCCGTTTCCTGCTCTTCACCCCATTCATACTTTCGATCTTTTTGGGTCAGAAGGGTTAAAGGTTGGGCAATGCTGGAAAATTTTTCTATAAATCGACGATAATATCCAGCTAAGCCTAAGAATTGGCGGATTTCCTTTGGCGATTTAGGCGCTTGCCAATTCTTAACTGCTTCAACCTTACTTGGGTCAACGTGTATTCCTTGATGGTTTATGACGTGACCAAGGAATTGCACTTCTTGTAACCAGAAGTTACACTTGGAGAATTTTGCATACAACCTCTCCTGATTTAGAAGCTCTAAAATTAATCTTAAGTGTTGCTCGTGCTCTCCTTTACTCTTCGAGTATATCAAAATATCGTCAATAAACACGATGACGAATTTATCGAGGTAGGGCTTACAGACTCGATTCATGAGATCCATGAACACTGCTGGCGCATTTGTTAGTCCAAAAGGCATAACTAAGAATTCGTAATGGCCGTAGCGAGTCCGGAATGCGGTTTTTGGGATATCCTCCTCCTGAATTCTAACCTGATGGTATCCCGATCTAAGATCTATTTTTGAGAAGTAGCTCGCACCTTGTAGTTGGTCGAACAGATCATCGATTCGGGGAAGAGGATACCTATTTTTGATTGTCAACTTGTTCAATTCCCTGTAATCGATGCACATTCTAAGGCTCCCGTCCTTCTTTTTCACGAATAGTACCGGTGCACCCCACGGGGAATAACTAGGACGAATAAATCCTTTATCCAACAATTCTTGCAACTGGTTGGATAATTCTTGCATCTCAGATGGTGCAAGTCGGTAAGGTGCCTTAGCAACAGGGCCAGCTTGAGGTAACAGATCGATTCTGAATTCGACCTGTCGGGTTGGCGGTAATCCAGGAAGTTCCTCTGGGAAAACTTGTGGAAATTCGCGTACCACGGGAATATCGTCCACCCGTTTTTCCTCAGAATCAGTGGCCGTCAGTCTCGCTAGATACGCCACACATCCCTGACGTATATATTTTAACACCTTGAGGTGGGATATAAATGGTATCATGGTGCCGGATTTTTCTCCTTGCACTAATACCTCCTCGTCATCCGACACCCGGATCTTGACGATTTTCTTTTCACAGTTTATTTTTACCCTGTTACGTGCTAACCAATCCATTCCCACTATCACGTCAAAACTACCCAATTCTACCGGTAACAAGTCAATCAGAAAGGATTGTTCGTTCAGAATAAAAGGGCAATTCCGAACTATCTGATTAACTATCATGGTTTTACCGTTAGCGACTTCTACGGTGTAAGGTTCTATGGTTTCACCAATAGGAAGGTTTGCTATCGAAAGGAATCTAACGGAGACAAAACTTCTATCGGCGCCTGTATCAAATAATACAGAAGCGTAATGATCAGAGACGAGGAATGTACCTGTCACTACGCTGGGGTCCTGGCGTGCCTCGTTCGCCCCCATCACGAATGCTCGGCCTCGCGCCGGATTGGACGACGATGCCTGACCCGAGGGTTGCCTCCCGTTTCCTCCCTGGTTCAGTTTCGGACAGTGTCTTTTGAAGTGATCCGTGCTGCCGCATTCATAGCAAGCACGGCTGGTGGTCACCATTTGGTTTCCTTGCGGGTTCTGCTGTCGGGCTGGTTGAGTCTTAAATGGATGCGCACGGATAGGTTGAGGTTGTCGGTTCAGGTTGTTCAGATTTGTCTTACAATTTGGTGCGTAGTGTCCAATCCTGCCACACCGGTGGCACACCACCTCTTTGCACACGCCACCATGGTGGTAACCACATTTCCCACACTTAGGAAATGTTCCCTTCTGCGGTTCTTGCCTTCCGCCCGAACTAGTCATGGCGTAGTTCTGGGCAGTGGGTCTAGCACGTTTACCTTGCTGCTTTTCCTGGGTCCTATGGTCATGTGAACTCCGCTTCCCCCCAGCGGACTCTCCTGCCACCTTCAGTGACCCGCTTCTTACGAAATCATACGTGACGATACCAGCTTGCGTCACCGTACCCTCATACGTCTGGTGTCCCCCAGAATTGACTATACTCCTTACAACTGGAGTTAGCCCCCAAATATAACGCTCCACCCTCTTCGACTCTGGGGTGACCAACCATGGTACCAATCGCGACAACTCATTAAACCGGTTCGTATAACCCAAATGGTCTGCCCCCTGCATTTCCAGGTTCCACAATTCATTTTCTAATTTTTGCAATTCGTTTTTCGGGCAGAGATGTCCAGTACAAGAGCCTTGAGCTCCGTCCAGGTCATGCGGTTTGTCGCCGCCTGGCCCCGGGTCTGCACTATCGTGTTCCACCATGTCAAGGCATGGTCCGTGAATGTGCAGGCAGCATACTTAACAACACAATCCTCGGGGCAGTTGCTGATATTCACCACGGATTCTATTTTCTCGATCCATTTAACTAATCCATTTGGTCCTTCAGACCCGCTAAACTCTAGAGGTTTGCACAACATAAAGTCCTTGATCGAACATCCCCTGGATGCACGAATTGGTTCAGTACGGTTCGTCTCTACCGTAGGTATAGGGCCATTACTGTCTGTAACGACCACCCTAGGCGGTGCGTCATTACTCGGAATCGTGTTATCATTCTGCGGAGGAGCAGTATTTCGTTCCCCGTCATTATTGGTGGTCGTTTGATTGCTCGGAGGGGTTGGATTGGTCGAATTGTTAATACTGGCGGCGATGCGCGATACTATATCCGGTATCGCCGCCTCCAACTGTCGAGCAATCAAACGGCTCACGTCCACTTCCGACAATTGGGCTGAACGTTTTGGTGCCATTCTACACAACATCAAGAAAATATATATAATCAATACAAGTTCCAATCATAAAACACAACAACATTCAATTCATTAATAAACGTTAGTACATATTACACAAACATCCGTTTATATTACTTTCCTGTCACTATTACATTAGTTAAGTTTTCATACGTAGGGCCTATGTCGGCATCATCTCGACATAACCCGCAACGGGTCAGTGCTTGAATGATACCCAAAAGTATCTATACTGATATGCCCCAAAAGAGACCTCCCCCTAAGGGCCAGTGGTTGTATTATAACTAAACAAGATTCACTCCATGTTAGCACCACCACTAACTGCTTACACAGAGTATAAAAAAAAACGGTCCCTGTCTATTCCCATCCCAACACAACTAAACACGGTGGTAAACCAACCACACCAACACCGCCGCCATCCCCACAATCACTGCCATTAAACCCCGGATCCGTGTTTCCATCCGGTCAATCAACCCCAGGGAGTAGGCGTCCTCCCTCCTCAGCTGCGCGATCGCATGCTGGCTGTCTAGTATGCAATCCACCAAGAGGTTCCTCCTCTGAATACCCACCGTCAAGGCGGTGGTGTGCTCATTCATCCGCTCGGTGAGCACCCGGAGCCACGCCGCCTCGGTGGAGGGACGCTCATCCCTCACTGGCCTGGGGGTACCCCACACAGGTGGCGGCACAGGCCCGGGCTGGGGGCGGGAGGACTCACCTCTGTGGTAAGTGGATCTGGGTGGGGTAGAGGTAGGTGAAACATACGGGACACTGATCCGCGCCGTGAGGCGGGGACCGGGTCTGGGAGGGGTGAGGGTGACCTGAGGTGCGGGTGGGGTGGGAGACCTGGTAACCCTAGCAGGGGAGGACAAGCTAGCACTCCTAAGGCTAGTCTCAGAAGGCTCGGTGCTGGAAGCTAAGCGTACACTCCTAGAGTCCCCGGAACTGGCCTCCTCCGGGTCCTCCTCTACAGATAAACTTCGTGATCTTGACATGTTTACCTGTACACAAGTTAGCAAACATATAGTCCTTTTCATAATGTAAATCCTAATTAAATTAATATACACACATTTATACCACCTTGTCACATAAAAATATTATTATATACTTACACATATGTTGCCGATTTTACCTATTAAAGTCCCCCGTGACTTCCCCTGAATTCCCTCGTGCGGACAAGTCTGTTATTATGTTCCGGACCATAATAACCCACTTGTCCATCCAAGTTCATCCCGATCTCGTCACAATAAATTATTAGTTGATATTCAGATCCTATAATACTTGAGCTACTGGTTATATTTTAGGTAACTTTTAAAGACATCCTAATTCTTTATAACCAATGGCTCTGATACCAAGTTCTGTAACACCCCGTAACCGCAGCGGAAACGTACACGGGATGCAACAGACACATCTGATATCAACAGCATTGTTTATAAAGAAAACACCACTACATTAATTTAAACGTATTACATTGTTCTGAGTTTCATAACCATCTAAGCGTTATCACATAAGTGTTACCGATAGTACATTAACATTTTTAATGCAAAATATAGTTCTCTAAGCTTCCACAAAATAGCACACAGCATCGAACACAGATCACCTATTCCAATTTGGGTGTACCTAGAAAGCATGTAAAGAAAACGGGTCAACTACGAATAGTTGGTGAGTTTCACTAATTTAAATAAACCATAACAAATCATTATAATAATCATAAATAAGCGATGTAATTATGCTGAGCCCACAAGTGAGAACTCTGTTAATCCCAAAACATATCGATTAACCTCCGGGAACTCTGTTACCCCAGAATACTTCTAATAACCTCTGGGAACTCTGTTACCCCAGAAACACATTTAATAACCTCTGGGAACTCTATTACCCCAGAAACACATTTAATAACCTCTGGGAACTCGGTTACCCCAGAAAACATTTAATAACCTCTGGGAACTCGGTTACCCCAGAACACTGTTTCGGGCCTTACACTGTTAGCAACTCTGACAATTAACATCTTAATTCATTACCGTACGATTCCCGTACAATAAACATTATATAAATACGTTCATTTCCATGCGATCAGCATGTACTTAAACACTTTGATAAAAAAAACATGCTTTCCGCCCCGGGAAAATATTTAAAACAGTTCAGTAAAAGGGGCTCGTGAAAACTCACCATCTTGTGAGCAAAGATGTACTACGGTGCACGGCTACTGGTACAGATCTGTAATACGATCCCCAAATCGTTACTACACAATTTCTATCAATATAACTTAAATTCGTGTTAACCGGTACGTCCGGGGACACTGTAACCCAGTACCGTACACGATCCGGGGACCATGTTAACCCCGATACACTTCTCAGGACTTAGATTGTGATATCACTTAGAGTTCCTTAGTCAAAACTACCATTAGTTTGTTTTCTCGTTTTGCGTGCCTAGCACGGTTATCCGTCTTTATGTTTTCAAAAATGAGTTTGACCACACACGACCCGAAAATAGTTGTTTTTGATATTTTCATTAAAGTGGCGAAATTAGAGCTCGGTTAGACACCCCGTTTGGCCGCGGGGCCCGTTTCCGCCTTTAATACACCGGAAACGGTTAAGTCGGGTAAAATTACCCAAATCATCCGAATTATTTTCGGATGATTTATTTTTACTTGATTAACTTAGTTTCATAAAAATCATCCATTTTTAAGGTTTTCAAACACCAGTCAGCTCGCTTAGGCGAACTTCGCCGGTTTACTCGTTTTAAGCTTTAAAAGTTTGTTTTTAAGTTCCATTTAGCACAAATAAATATCCGTTTAGACTCGGAACTTGAAATTTTGTACAAACCATATTTTGACAGTAAGGAATTTTATAAAATTTTTCCAGAATTAATTTTTATATCTAAAATTTATTTAACCATTTTTAAACGTCATTTAAACACCAAATATGTCGAAAATACCAAACGACCTTCGAAAAATCCCAAATTTTTCTGGGATGACCCCTGTCACCCAAATAGTTCCCTGTAATTTTTCCAGAACCAAAAAATCATTTTTCATGCCATTTTTACCAAAACCGAGCTAGAAATCCCTAGAACTCGTTTTACCGAAAAGCCTACTTAGACTTCTCCAATGAACCTGAAATTTTGTGTGTGACTTTTATATGTTATAAAAAGCTTATCTTAAATTATCCAGAATTTTTCATGATGTTTAGCTATTTTTCACCATTTTTGGCCAAAACCGAGCATTAAATTCACCAAATATTCATCCTTTATCCAAAAATTACCAAAAATTCACTGATCTATTATTTTCATGTGTAGATCATCTCTGTGAAATTTCGTGACCTAACTCTAGGTCTATCACAATCTGTCCAAATTATCTAAATCATACGAAAACCGAACTACCTTGTGTTTCTAGCGTTAGATCGCAAAGATCTTCGTTTCTAGCCTTTGCTAGCCACTAGATACAACACCTACAAGCACAATAACACCACACCAAGCAAGTTATACCCACAATCAAGCCATTTCTTTCATGGTTTCGATTAAAACATCAAAACAAAGATTTTGACCGTAAAAATTCATTTTTGACTCTTTTAACTACTTTCTTGGACCAAGATCCTTTGTATAACTTGTATACATCTCTTGTTCACACGAGAATCGGTTTCATCTCGGGTTTTCACTCATTTTTCATTTGAAACCTCATTTTCTCAAGATTATGGAATTAAAACTTATGAATCAATCATTAAAACCATGTTTTTACCTTGTGATTCTTGTTAAAAAATCAAGGGTTTGGATGAGGGTTGAAGATTGGAGGAGGTTTTGGAGCTTGAATGTATGAAGAAAAAGGAAAATGAAGTGTGTATGTGTGTGCATAAGACCGATCGGTCTTGATGTGGTGTGGGGTGGGGCCCACATCTCAAATATTGGCCACACATTTGGATTGTGTAGTCCGGATAATGTTGTGGATAATCTGGTTCAGTTCGTTTTTCGGTTAAACGTTAAATCTCGCTCAAAACGAGTCCAAAACAGTCGTTTTTCGGCTTAAAATTTAAATTTATATAAAACTGATTTAAAAACTTTAAAAACTTAACCCATGACATTTAATGACTTAACACATCGTATTGTCGGTAATTGTGCGTCTTTTTCGGCTTGATCGATCGTCTCTTGCTTGGTTTGATGCTAAAGGTTTCGTTTATCGTACCGACGTACTAATAAATCGAAATCCTTTTTCTGTGCTATAATTCACTTATCCCGAAGCTTTAATACTTCGTAAACATCACTAAACATTATATATTTCGTCTATAATGTAATTCCCGATTCGTTCGGGTTTCAATAACCGTTCATCGATTAATCGTAATTCCGATACGACTAGTTGTACATTTGAGTATAATTCGTACTGAGAATCTTATATACTCGTATAATCACATTATAATTCATATATTCAATATTAAATAACACGTAAATAGTATATTCCGGCTAGGGTATACCTGAATTTGCCGGAATTGTTACAGTAGTTGGTAAACATACTATATATAAAGAAAATAAAGAGCAAGCAATATGTATCTTAACTAGTGCCATGTCGTCTTATGCAAAGAGTGTATTTGGTAAGTGCCATATTATTGGGTTTAAATGTATGAAAATATTGAAGAACTACTGGTTTAAAAACGAAAAGAAAAAGATAAGTTTATTAAACTTAAAGGACTGTATGATAACTTTATTAAAGTTTAACAGTAATAACATAATTTATAAACTGTTTAGATATAGTAAAATTCATATGCTGTAAGGCCCCGTTACCGGTGCCTCACTTTAGCGTTGGATTTACTCATAAACGCGGTTCAAAATATCAGATTTAATAAAAACTTTCGTGGAATAATATAAAAGTCAACCATTCATTACAAACATCCATAAGTTGTCTTTCAAAAACATAACATAAAACATAATATTTCAAACATCACGACAAATCTCTAGATGCCAGCCTCTTCGGATTATGCCATGTGTCTCACTCAAGCCATCTGTCTCAATCTGTTAACCTGCGTGCATACTAAATGTTAGCTACGCTGAGTGAGTTCTAGTTAATCATACAACATTCAATACATTCATAACTATGTACTTCCATACTTACTTCATACTTTCATAATTTGTTCATAATATACATACTTACCTTCATTCTATAATCTAAATTCTACTTTACATTATTCTATTCTGCCTCGGATATTATTAGGGTCCAGTCCCTTTTTCTGCCTCGGATATTATTACGGTCCGGTCCCTTTTCTGCCTTGAGTATTATTAGGCCTCAGTCCCTTTTTGCCTCTAGATTTATAAAGGGCTCGGTCCCTTTTCTACCTTGAGTATTATTAGGGCTCAGTCCCTTTCTGCCTCGAGATTTATAAAGGGCTCGGTCCCTTTTCTGCCTCGGATATTATTAGGGTCCGGTCCCTGTCTACCTTGAGTATTATTAGGGCTCAGTCCCTTTCCTCTGTACCTGACTATCTCTTACATTCATTCATAATATGCATACATATCATTCGTACATTATACATAACATTATACCTTGACAGTACGTGCAATATCCGAAGGTCGTTCACGTACCGACAAGCAATCATTCATACCTTATATACATATCATTCATATCTTCAACTACTACCCGACGGTACATGCAATATCCGAAGATCGTTCACACACCGTCAAGCATTCATTTATACATAATCATATAAGGCATTCACTTACCACTTAAGGTAAGTGTATTAACAAATCACATCGAGTATGCACGTAGCCCCGAAAACATAATAAGGAAAGGGGGCTAGAAACTCACCTGAACTCGATTACGTTCACCGTTAATTGTTATTTCTTTCCTTAGCTGTGCACGACTAACTGTATAACAATTACATGTATCAATTAACTTTTACTACCCATATCACGTTTCTAGTCTTATTATAACCCTCAACGAACGAGGGTCCGGGGAAGAGCCCCTGGCTGGGTTAAGCTGCCAGGTCAGCTTGGAAAAAATTTATTTTCATCAACTGTCTTAACACATTTTCCATTAGGATTTTGAATCATTAATTAATTAGCTAACTTAAAGTTCAAGGGCTTCTTTGTAATTAAATCATTCTTTTTCTATGTCGAGGGACTGTTCTTGTCATTATGTTAAACTTCTATTTCGTTACATTATTCTTAATGAATCGGGTTGTCATACGAACTGGTTCCTGAAACGAATTGAATCCCTCTAACGAACTGGACTCTTAGAGAATTAGTCCATAGCGAACCAGTCCAGGTAACGAATCGGGTCCATCTAATTCGTTATCTTCTTATAACGAACTGGCTATACAAATCAAGGGTAATTCGTTACCCTTTTCCCTTAACGAACCAGACATGAACTTGACCTAGTTCGTTATGTTCCCTAAGACGAATCAATTAGCGAATCACCCTTAATTCGCTAAGTACCCGTTACCGAACTAGGGTTAGGTCAGGGAAAGTCAGAAAATTTCCTGACATTACCTATCTCGTATTAACTTTTCCGGCGCCGCCTTTCCAACGCTGCCTTTCCGGCGCCGTTGCCGGAAAACCGCGGATTTGCCGGAAAAACGAGTTGTAACTCGTTTTTCACCGTTTTTCTCCCCGTTCGATCCAGATCTGAGCTAGGGTAATCCCTAAGCTCATCTTTGGCTCTGTTTATAGCCGATTCCACCCGATCTCGTAACGTTAGCGGTTTAACGGTGTCGGCTCGTCGTTTCATGACTATATCTAATGGGTTTAAGCTCATACAACAAAATACTATCATACCTTGTATCGGGATCGGTTTTACTTGGTGATTTTGGATATATATATATATATATATAGAGAGAGAGAGAGAGAGAGAGAGAGCAAGATGAGAGAGAGAGCTAAGTGTGTGATTTGGTGGTGTATGGAAAATATGTGAAATGAATGATTAATGGGTGATTAAAGGTTTATATATTTATGGATCATGGGCTTAAGCCCATGGTCTTTTCCTTTTTCTTCATAACCCAAGTCCATAACCCATATCCATTTACCCAACACTAGCCCGACCCATAACAACTCTAATTTTCATTTATTAACCGAACAAGAAAACGGGATGTTACAAGTCTTCCCTCCTTAGAGAGGTTTACTCCCCGAAACCTAACTATTACATAAACAAATTTGGCTAAAACTTGCGCATCTCATCCTCGGCTTCCCAAGTAGCATCTGAACCCTTGCGATGCTTCTATATCACATTTTCTCAGATGAGAAACATGAAAGGTGGAATGAATTCCTACCAACTTTTCTGGTAAATCTAATGTGTAAGATACTTCTCCCACACGTTCCACAATCTTAAATGGTCCAATGTACCTCGGACTCAACTTCCCTCTTTTCCTAAAACGAATAATTCCTTTCCAAGGCGAGACCTTGAGCATCACATTGTCACCAACGTTAAACTCAATCGGTCGTCGCCGCTTATCAGCATACGACTTCTGTCGGTCTTGAGTAGCTTTCATTCATGCCTTGATCTGATCGAACTTTGAAGAAGTTTCTTGCACAACTTCTAAGTTTCCCATCTCTTTCTGACCAATCACTCCCCAACATACTGGGGTTCTACATCGTCTACTGTAAAGCATCTCAAACGGTGGCATACCAATACTTGAATGGTAGCTGTTGTTATAAGAGAACTCTGCCAGATGTAGATGACCATATGTGGAATCCACATATGGTCAAACCTAGTCTTAACACGATGAGTGTTTTCCATCAGCTCGTCTTGCTGACCGAAAATCTTTTCTTTATTCACTAGTCCTTCATCTACCAAAACTTCTGACTGCACTTTGATGATTTCTTCAAAAACACTTGAATTCATAATCAGTTGGTATGACTTTACTGTTGCAATGACTTCCTCATTCTTACGGCTTAGCGCGTCGGCGACCACATTAACTTTACCAGGATAATACTTAATGTCGTAGTCGTAATCCTTTATCATTTCTAACCACCTACTTTGCCTCATGTTCAATTCTTTCTGCTCAAAGTACTTTAAACTTTTATGATCTGTGTAAATGGTACACTTAGTACCATACATATAGTTTCTCCATATCTTAAGAGCATGCACTACTGCCGCTAGCTCTAGATTGTGCGTCAGATAAGTACTCTCATGGACTTTCAACTGTCTAGACGCGTAAGCTATCACTTTTCCTCGTTGTATCAACACGCAACCTAACCCATGATATGAAGCATCGGTACAAACAACCAAATACTCGTCACCATCGGGTAAAGCAAGGATTGGAGCTTGCGTAAGTCTTTTCTTTAACTCCTCAAAAGCCTCTTCCTGAAACTTACCCCAACTGAATACTATCGACTTTCGGGTCATACCGGTCAACGTTGCGGCTATCTTGGAGAAACCTTCGATGAATCTCCTATAGTAGCCAGCTAACCCTAAGAAGCTTCGTATATCAGTCGGATTCTGCGGAGTCTTCCAATTTGTTATTGCCTCAATCTTAGCTGGGTCCACGGTAATCCCTTCAGGATTAATCACGTGACCTATGAATTGCACTTCTCGCAACTAGAATGCGCATTTCGAAAACTTAGTATACAACTTCTCTTTCTTCAGAGTCTCCAATACTTCTCTCAAATGGTCGGCGTGATCAGACTCGCTTTTTGAATAAATAAATATATCATCGATGAATACGATAACTGACTTATCCACGGTCGACACACCCTATTCATCATATCCATAAATGCTGCAGGAGCATTTGTTAGACCAAATGACATCACGAGGAACTCGTAGTGTACATACCGCGTCCGAAACGCTGTTTTAGGGATGTCTGCCTCTTTCACTTTCAACTGATGATAGCCTGATCTGAGATCTATTCGTGAGAACCAACTTGATCCTTGCAGTTGTTCAAACAGATCATCAATCATGGGTAAAGGATATCTATTCTTTACCGTAAGCTTATTCAACTCGCGATAGTCTATGCACATTCTCATACTTCCATCCTTCTTCTTCACGAACAACACTGGCGCGCCCCAAGGGGAAACACTTGGTCTTATGAAACCTTTGTCGAGGAGTTCTTGTAGTTAGGACATCAGTTCTTTCATCTCAGACAGTGCTAGATGGTAAGGCGCTTTCGCGACGGGCTGGGCTCCTGGTATTAATCTATCTGGAATTCTATCTCTCGCTCCGGTGGCAACCCCGGAAGATCCTCACGGAATACTTCTAGGTAGTCACGCACGATAGGAATGTCTTTCATTTCTTTCGTCTCGGCCGTAGCGTTGAAAACATACGCCAGGTAGGCACCACACCCTCGTCTTAATAACCCCTCGGCTTTTATCATCGAAATGACGTTAAGCCCTGAACTTTCCTTATCACCATAAACCGTCACGCCACCACCATCCAATGACTTTAGCTTTATTATTCTACTCTTACATACTATCTGAGCTTCATAATCAGATAACCAATCCATTCCCAAAAATACATAGAACCCTCCCAAGGTCATAACATACAACGTAACAGGGAACTCTTGTCCCTCTAATTCTATCTTACAATTCTTAACCATTTTCGTTATTTTCAACAAGGTGTCACTAGGGGTTTCTACTATGAAGTTTTCATACACTCGACAACATTTTATTTTAGCTAGCTTACTAAATGTCGTAGTTACAAAACTTCTATTCGAACCCGAATCAAATAATACTGAATCTGAAATACCGTTTACTAAGAACGTACCGCACAACATCAGGAATCTCTGTAGCTTGTTCCTGGGTCAGCATGTAGGCCCTAGTCCTCGGCCTCGCTTGATCAGAATCTTTCTTTCCACTACCTCCAGCCTCACCATCGGTGCACTCTCTCGCAAAGTGACCCGTCTTACCGCACTTGTAACATGTGGGTTTCGCAGTACACTCTGGAGCGTAATGCCCCACCTTCCCACACTTGTAACAAGCGTTCGTACCAAACTTTCACTCACTAGCATGACTCTTCCCACACTTATAACAAACGTCTGAACCTTTACTCCACACGCACTCGCAACCGTGTGCCTTGCCACAAGTCTTACACAGCTTCTTCTCCCATACTCTCTGCCCCATGTCCCTAGGGTTCCATAACTGAGTACCTGGGTGCTTGACAGGAGCGACCCATTTCTTATCCTTCTTCTCTTCCACCATCACATCATCTACCGACAAGTCATCATAAACCATTTCTGCGAGTCCTACAGTAGAATCAAAAGTACCCGGTCTACCAGCGTTGACCAAGACGCGAACATTCTGCGGCAGACCCCTAAGGTAACACTTGATCCGCTTATCCTCAGTGTTCACCAAGTCTGGCACCAACCTTGACATGCGGTTGAACTCCGTCGTGTATTCGCGGTGTGTCATCTTACCCGCCTCCAGGCTCAAAAACTTCATTTCAACCCTCTCGACCTCCGCATCAGCAACCTCTTCATTACCAAGTCCTACAAATCATCCCACCGCATAACTTTGATCTCCTTCCGGGTCTTCCTTTGTTCCACAGTTTCCCACCAGTACATTGTTTCATCAAGAAATGATTGGGTGGCAACACCCACAGCTTGGTCGGGACGACATTCGCTAATTCGGATAACCTTTAAACTACTTGTAGTTGCACCCACCTCGGCCTATTTTCCTGTCATCAACCTTTACCGACTTAACCACACTTGATTCCTCCTTCTCCTCCTCATCATCATTCTTACTCTTTTCCCCCGACTTCTCAGCAGACTTTTCAGGATTCCAATTCTTTGCAGCAGCCACTATCGCCTCAGCAACGGAAGCTTGAACGGCAGGGTCAAGTTGATACCCTTCGTTGTTACTCGGATTTCCACCGCCTGCACTTCCTTCTCCCTCAGCGTTAGTAGTTGCTTCTACTGACGGTTCTCGGACATCGCGTGGCCTACCACGACGTCACGTACATCATCTTCTTCCAGCAACTTTCTTAGCTCCAGCCATTTGTATTTTATAAGGAAACACAAACACCATCACTTAAGGAACCATTTAGTACAAGGATAGTAAGGCTAACAGGTAATAACAGTGGCCAACTGTGATTAGCTGATCACGTTACTCTCCGTGTCCTATACACTTCCCTTTGTGAGTTCACTTGTGCTAGTTCTACTTCTAACAGTTAAACAATCAAACCATACATATCATCTCCTATCCTTATCAATTTAAGTTAGTATTCATAGATTCTTAATTTAGCAACCCTGCAAACATTTGTTCATTATTCTACTATACATGTGAACTTAATCACATACTTTACCTTTACTTAGCTTGCTTGAGTGACACATGGCATTCTCATACTGGCATCTTCTTTCTTTTCTTACTTTAATCCCATTCTCTGTTCGAGTCTAAGCATGTAGGATGCTTAAATCTCTCGAACATTGCTCTGATGCCAACTTGTAAAGCCCCGTTACCGGTGCCTCACTTTAACGTTGGATTTACTCATAAACGCGGTTCTGAATATCATAGTTAATAAAAACTTTCGCGGAATAATATAAAAGTCAACCATTCATTACAAACATCCATAACTTGTCTTTCAAAAACATAACATAAAACATAGTATTTCAAACATCACGACAAATCTCCAGATGCCAGCCTCTTCGGATTCTGCATGTGTCTCACTCAAACCATCTGTCTCAATTTGTTAACCTGCGCGCATACTAAAAGTCAGCTACGCTGAGTGAGTTCAAGTTAATCATACAACATTCAATACATTCATAACTATGTACTTCCACACGTACTTCATACTTTCATAATTTATTCGTAATATACATACTTACCTTCATACTTTATTCTAAATTCCACTTTACATTATTCTATTCTGCCTCGGATATTATTAGGGTCCGGTCCCTTTTTCTGACTCGGATATTATTAGGGTCCGGTCCCTTTTCTACCTTGAGTATTATTAGGGCTCATTCCCTTTCTGCCTCGATATTTATAAAGGGCTCGGTCCCTTTTCTGCCTTGAGTACTATTAGGGCTCAGTCCCTTTATGCCTCAAGATTTATAAAGGGCTCGGTCCCTTTTCTGCCTCGGATATTGATGTGTGTAAAATGATGCTCTCACAACTAAGATTTAAATTTATTAAACGAAAATCCTAAAGAAGACACACAAAACCGGCAAGTGTACCGATCACTAATAGTATAGCACTAAGGAAGTCCAAGTGTCGAACACAAGGACACGTGAACACGTATTTAATACTTAACCCTAAATAAGACTCACCTAATATATTTTAAATGATTTTTATAGTATTTAATGTTTAACCTAACTTACTTTAACTTAAAAGACTTAATTTAAGAAGACTAAATGAAACTGTGAAAATACGCTTTATCAATGGGAAAACGTCTACCTAGGTAAGAATCCTACTGAAGGTATAGTAAGCTATTAGGTTGTAAAATCTCAAGACACCGGCTCCTAAGGAATGACACAACTAAGGTTCACTCAGGAAGCTAGATTACCTCTCGCTTTCACTAACAAGCCCTAACCTACACTTAGTTGATTTTAAGAACAAACCGGGTGACGAATTGTTAACGTGCTCTAATGCCGACTCTCCTCTCGGTCTCACCGAAACACTATCCTAATGGAGACGAATACTACGCAACCAAGGATAGAGGAACAATTCAGTTTAACTTAGACTAGGTCAACTAATCGCTCACAAACCCAAACCCGACAAGAACCGAACCCACTCTCGCGCGATCCTAATTCTAACAAGTAAAAGCTATGAGACGAATTTACTTCCTATCACCTCTCGGTCTCTAAGAAGGTGTCTACCTGCTAATTATATTTAACTAATACAGTCACTTACACCTTACGGCTGATCACCCCGCAAACAAACCCTAAACACTAAGTAAAGAGTCCTAACAAGCAACAATCAATCAAAACTCATTCAATTAATTAAAGCAAGAGGTTTATAAGTGTAATTAACAAATTCACAGCCACTAAACACAACCTAATTCAATGTTAAAACAACCTTTTCATTAACAATTCAAGCCATGATCATCAACAATCCAAACTACTTACTAAAACCTAACAATAATCATCTAACCTAGGTAGAACTAACTACTTTAGCCACTCATTGATTTTGGACAGCAACAATATATCAAATTAAACATTATATAATTCATCATAAACATAATAAAACTCATTTAATGATCAAGAAAAACCAAACACAAATCAATCTCTAAGTTACATGCAAAAAAAACCAACAAAAAGATCAAGTTTAACTAGTTAGGGTTCTTGAACAAAAGACAAAGTTTATGAATGATTACTTAAAATTTATGAGCTGCGTTTATGATGTATATTAAACCCAAGCTGCTGTCCACCGACCTTCTTGGCTGCCTCCTTTTTCCTTAGCTTCAAAAAAACTTCAAAAAGCCTTGTTCTTCATTCTCTCCTTGACTGCCGATCGGACCATAAGTGACCAAGGGTTGGTCTAGTTTTATTTTTTTATATATTTGTTTGTTGTTTTCGTGGGTATTAAGTCCAGCCACTCAAAACAAATATTAAATTGTTTTCCTAAACACCAACAAATGGTGTGTTAAAGCTAGCCGACCAACCAAAACACAAACAACAAAAACCTTGTTTCTTTCTTTTTCCCGATCGGCAATAATGAGGTGTTAGGGTTTTTTTATTTTTTCTTTTAATTAATATAATAAGGCATGAAAGGCTTCTAATTTGTGGGTTTGGGTCTGGCCTTGAGTTGTAGTCTTTAAACTTGACCAAATAAGCCCCTAAAGTCTTCAAATTTAACTCTTTTTCCATCAACTTTCTTAACCTACAAGTAAACATTCAATCTTTGTAAAATTAAGCAAAAACCACCTATAACTCTCATTAATTAGACAATTAAATACGTAAAACATGACAAAACGATATGGAAAGTATGTGTGTTTTACAACACATCAAACATCCCCACACTTAAGTCTTTTTCGTCCCTAAAAAAGTAATCTACACAGGATCATAACCAAGTGAAAAAAACAAACTATCAGATTATTATCATTTTCAAAGCACAAGAAGCAGCCTGACATATTGACCGCGATTGCCGATATTGTTGTCCACTTAAACCCAACCACTAGCCAATCAAGCCCCCCTTTTGCATTAAACGTTTTAAGTCCAAAAATTAAGGCTACACCTACCCCATATCAGACAAAGAGAGCTAGAAGACTAGAGTCGAAGCAAACTGGTTCGACAAATCACCATAAGCCAAGGACTCGTTGATAGTACTAATTAGATGCACTCGGTGAATTTTGGATAGATGAATGGTCATGTGGAGGTCGTACGAGCTATTCCTAAATATTATTGGACTTTGTCCTATGAATTCCTAATTTTTTATTTATTGACTAAGAACCTTCGAGCCCCAATAGTGTATCCTCAGAGTCACTATCCCCAAGGTAACACGTAAACTCTAAGTCCCGTCTAGTATGTGCATCTTTGGCCTCTTTTTCTAACTTTAAACAATGCTTCTTTGGAATTTTACGATACATAACTTTCTTCATAAGCATTTTGCTTGTCTTGAACAACTTTGGATAATACAATACATAACAACTTCAAAACATACTTTTTTTTCTTCTTTTTTTTTCTCTTTTTCTTTTTTTCAATCTTTTATATCACCCTAAAATATATAACTATTTCTAAGCTCGTAGAAAGATGGACATGTGGTGTGTGCTATTTTTGAGTGCATTTAATTCTTACCATCTCAAAGTTTTTCAGATTATGGTAATCCTCCCTAAGAATCGAAATTCGGTTTCACCATTTTTAAATTATTATATGTATAAAACATGCTAAAGAGGACAATCAAAGCTAGTTGGGCCTACCGACACATCTCAAATCAGATATGCAAACCATCCCTTTTATTAATAATATTATTTATATTTCAAAAATTCCGAGAGTTCGTTAGCACATTGGTAATAATATCATCTCCTGCTTAATGTAGAACAAAAACAATTATCAAGGGACATTTTTCTTTAATTTTTCTTTAATTTTTATTTTTTAACTTTTTTTTATTTTTAAAATTTTTTTTTTCCTACAACTAAGTAAAATAAATTCTCATCCCCACACTTAGAACGAAATCGTCCTCGATGAGAACAAGGAAAAGAAATAAAATAAAATAAAAATTGAAAAATAAAATTAAAACTTAAAATAGCAAAAAGTAAAATAGAGAACGGGTTACTCCCCTAGTTTAGATGCAGATTCTTCATCAGCTGTGTATGATTCAAACGACCGTATAACATTTCATTCGCGGCCGCAACCTCGGGTGAACCAGTTCCAAAATGCCATCAGAGCTACCATGCGCATAATAATACCTGTAAAAACTCAAACTCACTCGCATGTAGCGGCGTACAAAAAAGAAAACAAAAACATAAGAAATAAACATATTTTTTTGTTTTTGAATTTTTTATTATATATATATATATAATTTTTTTTTTTGAATTTTGGAATTTTTTAAATTTTTAACTAACTAAAATAAAAGAAACAAAACTCTAAAAATAGGGCTGCCTCTAGAGAGCGCTTAGTTTAACGGGTCCTCAGCCTTACCCCAAATCTCAATTTCAATCAGGTAGCTTCTCCTTTATCCGTTTCCCACTCGACCTGTTTCATTTTATTCGTTTACTATTAGTTGGGAAAAACTGACCAGAAAAATTTAGAGAGATTTTGAAAAACTGAAACAGGTCGGACCACAAAGACTTATACTTACCCGGATCAAACTTTATACGAGTCGTGTAATGAAGGAGGATGTCATCTTTGTTGTGTGTCAACTTTTTATGTTGTTTCGTATGTCGTATCCTCACCTTCAAGTTTGTTTGATCCAAGTATACATGTTCCCTCTTCTGTAATGTCTCCCTGAAAATTAATCTTCCTATTCCTTCAATGTCACCTCCCGGGTCAAATTGCGTATCATCTAATTCCATAGAGGTATCCTCCACAAGCTCTTCATGACAACCCTCGATATCCAAGACAACCACATTCGCCTCTTTAATCAGTTCAGACTTTTGGTGTTTTCCTTCTAAATCCGCAATCATATCATTCTCACAAGACTGGTGTGATGCATCAAGTGGATCTGTTTCATGGCCGGGTGGATTCTCACCTTCTTCATCACATGAGGACAAATGCTCCTCCTCTATCTCTTCCCCTACTCTTGAATCCTCAATCTCACTTAGGGGTTCGATAAGCGTTTGACTCGGAGGTGGAACATATACCGAGTCATTCACAATAGCATGCAGTACATCGTCCATTATTGCCTCTAATTCCGGGGTGGGCTCTAATATATTTCCCAATGAATCTCTATACCCTAAGAAGTTTCCCATTAGATCATATGCGAAATGGTATGGAGGTTCTACCCAAAGTGATTCGAAGTTAGCCTTTTGTGCCTCGGTTTCTATCCTCCATCGCTCATAAGCGTCATGTACCCAGTGATCTCCGCCACACACTTTGCACCATGGCGTTTCAAGGTGTCGTCCGAACATATTTCCTTTAAAGAACACTCAAAAGAAAAGGATCACGAGCACCAGATAAAAATAGAATAAAATACATAAAAATAAAATTAAACTAAAACTAAACTAATTAAAATAACTAATCTAATCTAAATATACGAAAATACAATAGGCAAATCCTAACTCGGGTCGTTCTCAATACGCCTCAAACCGTGTCCCCGGCAACGGCGCCAAAAACTTAATGTGCGGAAATATATATATATATATATATATATATATATATATATATATATATATATATATATATGAATAAAACACAAGTCGCAACTAAGCTTTAAAAACCAAACAATCTATCCTAGTTCACACAAACGACAAGTGTACCGGTCGCGTATAACACAGATGAGGAAACTCCGGATATCGAACTCGAAGACACGTGAAAACGTTTATAATCACTAAACTCTAACCAAGACTCACCAAAATATTTAATTGATTTTGTTTTAGATTTGATTAACTACTTATCTTATCTAAATGAAAACTTTTGACAAAACTTCGGAAACTTTGACTGCAGTGATAAAAACGTCTACCTAGGTAAGAATCATATTGAAGGAGATGACAAGACAATGGATTGAAAACTCTCACGACACCGGTCCTAAAGGATGACACAACTAAGGTTCGCTCAAGAAGGTCAGATCACCTCTCGGTCTCACTAACAAACTCTAACTTATTTTAGTTGATTTTAAGAACAAACCGGGAAAACAAATTATTAACGTGTTCTAATGCCGACTCACCTCTCGATCTCACCGACACACTAGCCTAATGGAAACGAATACTAAACAACCAAGGATAGAGGAACAATTCAACTTAACTTAAACTAGACCAACTAATCGCTCAAACATCTAAACCCGACAAGAAAAAAACCCGCTCTCGCGCGATCTTAATTCTAACAAGTAAAAGTAATGAGACGAGTTTACTTCTTATCACCTCTCGGTCTCTAAGAAGGTGTTTCACAACTGATTGTATCTGATTAATTTACCCACTTATCCCTACGGTTGTACTTCCCGCAAATAAACCCTAAACACAAAGTAAAGAGCCTTAAACATGCAACAACTAATCAAAACTGATTCAATTAATTAAAGCACGAGGTTATTAAGTATAATCAAATAAAACACAGCCACTAAACACAATCTAATTTACTGTTAAATCAAACTTTACATTAAAAATTTAAGCCATGATCATTAACAATCCATATTACTAGTCAAAACCTAACAATATTCATCAAACCTAGGTAGAACAAACAAGATTAGCTACTCATTAAGTTTTGGGCAGCAGCAATATATCAAATTAAACATTATATAACTCAGCATAAACATAATAAAACTCATTCAATGATCAAGAACAATCAAACACAAATCAATCTCTAAGTTACTTGCAAAACAAACCAACAAAAAGATCAAAGTTAACTAGTTAGGGTTCTTGAACAAAAGACAAAGTTTATGAATGATTACTTAGAATTTATGAGCTGCGTTTATGATGTATATTAAACCCGAGCTGCTGTCCACCGACCTCCTTGGCTGCCTCCTTTTTCCTTAGCTTCAAAAAACTTCAAAAAGCCTTGTTCTTCCTTCTCTCCTTGACTGCCGATTGGACCATAAGTGACCAAGGGTTGGTCTAGTTTTATTTTTGTACATATTTGTTTGTTGTTGTCGTGGGTATTAAGTCCAGCCACTCAAAACAAATATTAAATTGTTTTCCAAAACACCAACAAATGGTGTGTTAAAGCTAGCCGACCAACCAAAACACAAACAACACAAACCTTGTTTCTTTCTTTTTTCCGATCGGCAATAATGAGGTGTTAGGGTTTTTTTATTTTTTCTTTTAATTATAATAATAAGGCATGAAAGGCTTCTAATTTGTGGGTTTGGGTCGGGCATTGAGTTGTGGTCTTTAAACTTGACCAAATAAGCCCCTAAAGTCTTCAAATTTAACTCTTATTCCATCAACTTTCTTAACCTACAAGTAAACATTCAATCTTTGTAAAATTAAGCAAAAACCACCTATAACTCTCATTAATTAAAGAATTAAACACGTAAAACATGACAAAACGATATGGAAAGTAAGTGTGTTTTACAACACATCAGATATTATTAGGGTCCGGTCCTTGTTTACCTTGAGTATTATTAGGTCTCATTCCCTTTCCTCTGTACCTGACTATCTCTTACATTCATTCATAATATGCATACATATCATTCGTACATTATACATAACATTATACCTTGACAGTACGTGCAATATCCGAAGGTTGTTCACGTACCGACAAGCAATCATTCATACCTTATATACATATCATTCATATCTTCAACTATTACCCGACGGTACATGCAATATCCGAAGATCGTTCACACACCGTCAAGCATTCATTTATACATAATCATATAAGGCATACACTTACCACTTAAGGTAAGTGTATTAACTAATCACATCGAGTATGCACATAGCCCCGAAAACATAACAAGGAAAGGGGGCTAGAAACTCACTTGAACTCGATTACGTTCACCGTTAATTGTGATTCCTTTCCTTAGCTGTGCTCGACTAACTGTATAATAATTACACGTATCAATTAACTATTACTACCCATATCGCGTTTCTAGTCTAATTATAACCCTCAAAGAACGGGGGTTCGGGGCAGAGCCCCTGGCTGGGGTTAAGCTGTCACGTCTGCTTGGAAAATTTTTATTTTCATCAACTGTCTTAACACATTTTCCATTAGGATTTTGAATCATTAATTAATTAGCTAACTTAAAGTTCAAGTGCTTCTTTGTAATTAAATCATTCGTTTTCTAAGTCCAGGGACTGTTCTTGTCATTATGTTAAACTTCTAATTCGTTACATTATTCTTAATGAATCGAGTTGTCATACGAACTGGTTCTTTTAACGAATTGAATCCCTCTAACGAACTGGACTCTTAGCGAATCAGTCCATAGCGAACCAGTCCAGGTAACGAATCGGTCCATCTAATTTGTTATCTTTTTCTAACGAACTGGCTATACGAATCAAGGGTAACTCGTTACCCTTTACCCTTAACGAACCGGACACCAACTAGAGCTAGTTCGTTATGCTTCCTAGGACGAATCAGTTAGCGAATCACCCTTAATTCGCTAAGTTCCCGTTAGCGAACTAGGGTTAGGTCAGGGAATGTCAGAACATTCCATGTCATTACCTACCTCGTATTAACTTTTCCGGCACCGTCGCCGGAAAACCGCGGATTCGCCGGAAAAACGAGTTTTAACTCGTTTTTCACTGTTTTTCGCCCCGTTAGATCCAGATCTGAGCTAGGGTGATCCCTAAGCTCATCTTTGGCTCAGTTTATACCCTATTCAACCCGGATCTCGTGACGTTAACGGTTTAACAGTGGCGGCTCGTCGTTTCGTGACTATATCTTACGGGTTTAAGCTCATACAATAAAATACTATCTTACCTTGGATCAGGATCGGTTTTACTTGGTGATTTCGGCTAGAGAGAGAGCAAGATGAGAGAGAGCTAAGTGTGTGTTTTGGTGGTGTATGGAATATGTATGAAATGAATGATTAATGGGTGATTAAAGGTTTATATATTTATGGATCATGGGCTTAAGCCCATGGTCTTTTCCTTTTTCTTCATAACTTAAGTCCATAACCCATATCCATTTACCCAACACTAGCCTGAACCATAACAACTCTTATTTTCATTTATTAACCGAACTAGAAAACGGGGTGTGACATATGTTAGTTGCTAACTTTATTATAATTCAAGGTAGAAACATAAACTAGTTAGAAAATAAGATTTTTGGTTTGTCTAATCGTTGGGAGGCACGTGACGAACACATAAACTAGTTTGAAAGCACAATGTTTATAAACGTATAGCTATATAACTTAGTAGATTTTGTCCCGCGTATTACGCGAGTTGTTTTACGTTTGTCGTTAGAATATATATACAATTTTTTGGATTTTAATTTAATTTATTGTAAGGAATCTGTTATATTCATTAACTAGGTTATTGACCCATGTACGACGCGTATGAAATCGTACTCGTATGAAAATCTAGAAATAGTCAACTAATGACATGTTATTTAAGATGACAAAAGTTTATTTTATATGTATTGAGAGAATTATTTGATATAACTGCAATTCATATCTGTATGGAAACAAAGTACTTAAAATATAAATTTACAAAAATTATATATATATATATATATATATAGATTCATAGTACTTTATTTGGAAACATAATTCAAAACTTTAAAAATTGATGGTGTATCCGTTTCTTTCACTCCCTCAGTTGATGTACAACAAGAAGATTTGATTCATGTTTAACTTGAAGAAAGAGATCTTTTTTAAATCAATATCTTCTATTCATGAAGATCCCATTGTACCCGATCAACCCAAAGTGTTAGATGATGTTTCGTTTTCATCTGATGATGCCGACTTTGAAGATTCTTCCTCTGCAACATTAGTTGAATCTCATGATGTTTCTAAGATACAAATTGAAGATTATTCCCAACCTTTGAATGATGAATCGGTTGAAGAAAACGTCACTAATCTACAAGACATTGTTGAATTCTTATCACCCCCAGGAAAACATTACTGGTGATGTGAATGAGGGGATTTGTATGTGACGTCAAGTTGCTAATATATGTAATGATAACGTATTATATTTGATGGGTATCGCCAAGTACTCTTGCTTTCTATCCCAACTTGAACAAACGAGTGTGTCTATGCAACTTCAAGAACCTTCATGGGTAGAGGCAACACAGAAGGAGTTGCAACAGTTTGTATGACTGGATGTGTGGGTTCTCATTGACAAACCGGCTCAGGTGAAGAAGGAGATCTTGTCAAAATAGGTATTTAAATGTAAAAAAGGATGATTGTGGGGTAATCTTGAGAAATAAGGCATAAGTAGTCATCCAAGGGTTTAATCAACAACAAGTCATAGATTACACCGAATTGTTACACTGGTTGCTCGAATGGAGACTATATGTATCTTTTTATCCTATTCATCTTTCAAGAAGTTAAAAGTTTATCGAATGGACGTTAAGAGTGCGTTCTTGTACGGGGAAATTCACGAAGAGGCGTATGTGAAGCAACCCCTGGTCTTGAAGATCCTGACTATCCTAAGCGTGTTTACTGTCTAAACAACGTTCTATATGGTCTTTACCAAGTCTTGAGAGCTTCGTACAGTATGTTGGCTGACCATATAATTGATAGTTGCTTCAAGCGAGGGACTGTGAATTGTACTCTCTTTTACAAGACTGTGTATGATGATCTCCTCTATAGAGGTAGGGTACCAAAAAGACCCAAATACCCTTAAATAATATACGTGGGTCGGTCAAAAGTCCTTCATAAGACACCCGCGGGGCATATGGGTCACCCACATAATCACCTAAAAAAGAAACACCCTCACGAGACATGCGGAAGAATCCTGGCACCCTCAGAAGTTATCCGTGGGATAAAATTTTCGTCCACGTAAATAATTTTGAGGTAATGCCCCGGGACAGCTGTCATTAATTGATAACATTCTAGAATATATACCAAGATGCTTTCTTGAGCAATCCGTGATGCGTTAGCCAATCAGTAAAGGACACCTGGCCAGGTCGTTATAACCATGCACATGGCCAAGGTTGTCTACCGTCCTATCATATGAAGACACGTGTCTAGGTTGTTATACATGAACATGCAACGTATAAGCTAAACCTGTAATATGAGGACACCTATCCAGGCGGTTACAAGAGCATCTTCCAAAGGGACAACTGGCCCAATCACCTCCCAACACCCTTCGGCTATAAATACTTTCTCAACCATCATGAGGTATTATTCACTCCAACTATACTCTCTCAATTTACTTAAGTACTTTATCTTTGTCGGAATTGTACTTATTCTCACGCCGGAGGGTGGTTACTGGAAGACCCCCACTCTTGTCCATCTCGTAGCGAGCTCACGGTGTCTGTTTTGCAGGTTCACGTCATTGGACTTTAGGAATTGTGTTCATATCGTATTGGCAGTTAACCATATCCTACCTTGTGGACTCATTGGATCTAAGACCCATTAAGGGGAGTAGATCCGTGTTTCTTCATTGGCGACATCCGTGCTTTTGTTAGAACAACAAGAAAATTTTTTCCGTTCCCATTACGATATGAATCAGTTACCTAAAGGGCCGACGTAGAACCTGGTGCAATAATCACGAGATCCCAATTTTGAAACACGTGAAGGAGCAACGTCCATTTTTTCTAGAATCATGAATCTTGTTCCACGAACTGGTGCCGTGAACCCTGGAGGTTTTACCTTAGGTGGTTCAACGGCTCGTGGACATTTCACTCCATTAGCAGATACTACTCCGGTAGACACTGGAAATGTCGTTACACCAACTACTGTCCTAGGGCATGTTACAGCCCCAGGAGGTTCTAATCTGGGAGATCTAGAGCGAATTATGAGAGAAGCCCACCTAACTCACTCGGAGTTAGGTTTGGAAGAAGATTCTGGTGACTCTAACCCAAGACGAGCTCACCGTCATAGTTCTTAATCAGAAGGACTTTTATCTCCAAACGAGTGGCTTTGTATACAACAAGACAGTATGAAAGTAGAATATGAACGTAGGGTGCGGAACGAGCATTTTGACGGACGTACACTGCCGTATGATGAGCATCCCAGGAGATCTATTTCTCCTCCCATAAGGGGACGTCACATCCAATACAGTCAACCGCCAGAGCAAAATAGAGGTGTGATCCGGAGGTTACGTCCTCTTCCTCACATAGATATGCGGATACCATCTTATGAGGACGAGCTGGATAGACACGATTCAACTTATCGACCGGAAGGTAGTTATTACAGCAGGGATAGCCGCCTTCCTTCATATGGAGGGGCTAGTTACCCACGACCAGCTGTTCGTCAGGCGGAATACTACAGTAATGCTGAGCATGATTTTTCTAAGCCCTATCGTCCGGAATCTTTTGCAGAGAAGTCAAAATTTATTTCAAGCATTGTGACAGCTCCATTTCCGATGAATGCAAAAATTCCAACATCTGTTGGAACGTATAATGGAATGACAGATCCCAAAGATCATTTGCTGAGGTTTGTGGCAGTCGGAGGAGTCAGTGGTTGGACTATTCCATATTGGTGCCACATGTTTGCGTTAACATTTACGGGCGCTGCGCGAGAATGGTTTGAAAAGTTGCCGGGCGGACAAATTAAAAGTTGGAACGATTTTGTAGCAAAATTTTCCCAGCATTTTAGTCAACAAAAGAAACATACCCGCGATCCTTCTGAAATACTGGATGTTACAAGGCATAATAATGAGTCTATCGAAGACTTCATTACTCGTTTTAATAACGAGAGCCTTAACAATGGAGGGATCAACGAAGACATGTTGAGGGGAGCATTTCGAAAGAATGTTATTAGTGATGCTTTGATCCTCACTCTTACAGGAAGAGATGGAATGCATGAATCATGGGACGAAATTATGAAGGCAGCAAAGTTGTTTGCAAGGACCGAGAAAACTTTGGGTTCCAGTAGTTAAAAATAATTACCAAGGGTCGAGTTCCAAACCCCGAGACTAAATAGACAAGCCAAGGGGACAATCTGGTCAAGACTACAGCCAACTTCGGAAAAACCAAAGAAATTTAATGCGAGGTCCTTGATCGGCAATAACGGCAAGCATAATTTTTCAACCCAGTCCTCCAACAATTGGACCCCGTTATCGAAAACTCCCTCAGAAATTCTCACCACTGAGAATTTGACTTTCAGAAAACCACAACCATTGCCGAGGAAATCATTCCTCGATAACAAAAAACATTGTTCATATCATAATGATATTGGACATAACACAAACGAGTGTGTGGCCCTCATAAATGAAATTGAAGCAGCCGTCAAAAATTGCAAACTCGAACATTTGGTCAAAGGTACACAACCGGGGACGGGTAAGCCTCCCGTAAGGGACAGCCAGGGCCAGCCAAAAGGCAAATTAAACACTTGAACGTGCACATGATTCAAGGTGGACATTTGGGTAAAGGAAAAAGGAGGGAATATTTAGAAGAGGAGTGGAAAAACGAGCCCGTGAACTTTCCTCGGATCAGAGGAGGCCCGTGTAACAAAAATTTGTTGATAATTACTGCTCAATTCGGTCACTACCGATCACAATATGTATTCTTTGACACCGGAAGTACGTCTGACATCATGTACGAACAATGTTTCCAACAGTTAGATGAGGAAGACAAAGAAAGAATGAAACCAATTCATGCTCCCGTTTCGGGTTTTGGAGGCGAGATAATGCATCCGCGAGCGGTGATATCATTTCCTGTAACACTCAGCGATGGAGTTCATTCAAGAATATAAGAAGTTGAATTTTTGGTACGAGAGGCGATTGGAGAGGCGATTGGAGATTTCAACGCCCATTCGTCCACGGCCCACGGTGCAGTTGGAGTCCCAACTAGCACCGGTGTGGCAATAATTCATGTCAACCGACATTGTTTTGCAACTGAAAGTTTGAGACCTAGCAAGGTCTCAAGACAAGCTCAAAGCACCGAACCAGAGAAGTGGGTTTTGAACAAGAAATTTCCTAACCAAACAATTACTATTGGACCTGCTATTTCAGAAATAGTGAGAACCTTTTTGAAACAGCTATTAACAAAAAACATGGACATCTTCGCCTGGAAGCCTGCCGACATGACTGGTGTCCCGCAGAGCATCGCTGAGCATTAATTAAGGGTAAACCCGATGTTTACCCCAATTATCCAGAAAAAGCGGAAAATGGGCCCAGAACAAACGAAAGCCATGAATGAGCAAGTACAAGATCTTCTTCACGCCGGAATCATCCGGGAAAGCAAATATCAGACATGGGTAGCTAACCCAGTCATTGTCCCAAAAAGCAACGGGACATGACGGATGTGTATTGATTTTAAAGAACTAAACAAGCTTGCCCCAAAGATTGTTATCCATTACCTGAGATTGACCTCAAGGTAGACGCTGTAGCCCCGTTCAAATTCAAATGCTTCCTTGATGCCTACAAAGGCTACCACCAAATTCGTATGGTGGCGAATGATGAGGATAAAACAGCATTTCGAACCGATCAAGGCACCTTTTGCTATAAAATGATGCCTTTAGGATTAAAGAACGCGGGCGCCATATATCTAGCGATTAATGGATCAAGCTTTCCAAGGTCAGATAAGCCGAAACCTGGAGGTTTACATGGATGATTTAGTAATAAAAAGCATTGAAGAGGATCAGATGTTAAGAGATATTGAAGAGACCTTTGAAACATTAAGAAGCATCAACATGAAGTTGAACCCGGCTAAGGGTTCGTTTGGGATGGAAGAGGGAAAATTTCATGGAGTCATAGTAACGAGGGTGAGCTTCAAAGCTAACCCCGATAAAGTTCAGGCTATAGCCCGCATGCCCTCTCCCTCTTCCCTCAAAGAGGTTCAAACACTCAATGGAAGACTTGTAGCGCTAAACCGATTCTTAGCAAATCACGCGGCCAAGTCTTATTCATTCGTGTCAACACTTAGAAATTGCCTCAAGAAGGCACATTTCAAGTGGACCGCGGAAGCTGAAAAAGCATTCTTAGAGGTTAAGAAATGCTTAATGGAGTTGTCTACTTTAACAACACCATATTTAGGTGAATCTCTGACACTGTATTTATCTGCCTCTGATATTTCCATAGGGGCCGTACTACTAATGGATAGGAAAAATGTCCAAACACCAATTTACTATGTCAGTAGAACGTTGTCAGATCCGGAGACCAGATATTCGATGTTAGAAAAACTTGTCTTAGCACTGGTCTATGTAGCCAGATGGCTCTGCAGATATTTTCAGGGAAATCCCATAAACATTCTGACCGGTTACAAACTCAAGACCATGTTAAGTAAACCGGAATTATCTGTACGGTTGGCAAAATGGGCCATTGATTTGGGTGAACATGCAATCAAATATAAGCCTAGACCAGCAATCAAGGGACAGGTACTCGCGGACTTCATTACCGAAGTCCCGCAGCACAAAGAGAAAGAATGCTTGATTGAACAGCAACCCCAAGCACCCCCGGAACAAGGACAAGTTTGGTCATTGTTCACGGATGGAACTTCTAGTAGTGAAGGATCTGGTGCAGGCCTCAGGATAGTTAACCCTGACGGACATGAATTCACATATGCCATAAAATTAGACTTCAAAAGCACCAACAATGAGGCGGGATATGAAGCCTTTCTAGCGAGACTGCGGATAGCGAAAAAAATTGGGGTGAAGTGTTGGAAGCACGGGTGGATTCCATGCTAATTGCGGGACAGATAAACGGAACATACGAAGCAAAAAACGACATTATGGCTTCATATATCTCGCAAGCAAAAGACTTAATCCGACAATTCTCCTCCTTCAATATTTTCCATATCAGGAGGAGCGAGAATAAATCTGCGGATGCTTATAGCAAGTTAGCTTCGACAAATTTTGAACACTTTGCTAAAGATATTCGTGTCGAAGTCTTGGACAACCCGTCCATTCCTCAAAATCAAGTTTTGGTAATTCAAACGGGCGTCGAATCGTGGATGACACCGATTAAGGCTTACTTATCATCCGATGTTCTCCCAGCAGAAAAAGCTGAAGCCCGGAAGATTAAGCACAAGGATTTGAATTACCAATTAAATGATTGCGTGTTATACCGGAGATCATTCCTAGGACCACTATTGCGTTGTGTAGACGCATAAGATCCGAACTATCTAATACGAGAAGTTCATGAAGGCATCTGTGGCTTGCACGCAGGTTCTAGAATGACTGTTGCAAAAATCATGAACGCGGGGTATTATTGGCCCGGCATGCACTTGGATGCCATGCAAGAAATCAGAAAGTGTGACTCTTGCCAACGTCATGCCCCCAATACCTTGCATCCCAAAAATGAACTAATCCCGGTAACATCCGCCTGGCCGTTCCAGAAATGGGCCATTGATATTATGGGACCATTTCCAGAAGCCCCTGGACGAGTCAAATTCTTGATAGTGGCCATTGATTACTTCACCAAATGGGTGGAATCTAAACCGGTAGCATCAATAACGGCATCAAGCGTTAAAAAATTCCTTTGGGAATTTATCATTTGCCGGTTTGGTCTTCCGCAGGAATTGGTAAGTGACAATGGGACCCAATTTGCTGATAGTGGACTACATGAATGGCTGTAAGAACTTCAAGTTGTTCAAAATTTCACGTCTGTATCTCACTCGCAAGCAAACGGTCAGGTCGAAAGAACTAACCGAACTATCAATGAAGGGATTAAGGCAAGGTTAGGAACTAAACGGACGGGTTGGGTAGACGAATTTCCTCATGTACTTTGGCCATTTCGCACCCAAAGGAATTCTAGCAACTCCGAGACGCTGTTTATTTTAACCTATGGTATTGAGGCCATGATCCCAACCGAAATCGGGATTCCATCCGCAAGGGTTTTGTTAATTGTTGATAATGATTACGAACTCCGGATGAATCTTGATCTACTAGAAGAAAGAAGAGAACTGGCATTGATCCGCGAGCACAATTACAAGCGACTGCTTCAGAAGTATTATAACTCGCGGGTCCAGAAATGTGAATTTGATGCGGGAGACTTTGTCTTCCGTAATAATGAGGATTCCAGCTAGGAGCCCCTGGGCAAATTGACCCCAACTTGGGAAGGCCCTTACAAGATAAAACAAGTTTTGTCTAAGGGCGCTTACAAGTTAGAAAAGTTAGATGGGACAGAGGTCCCGCGAACTTGAAATGGGGCACAACTAAAAAAGTGTTACATTTAGCAGTTTCGTTTGTTTTTACTTTGGCCTGCGCGCCCGAATAGACTAGCTAAAGTGTTGTAGTTTCAATTTTTATTTTGGCTTACGCCCGGTATATGGAAAATTTATGTTAAGTCTTACGATGTGTTGTAATCTTGTATTGACAAAATCGAAGATCCGGCAAAACACTTATATTATAACGTATAAGACAAAGTGTACCTGAGGGAGAAAAACTTCTTATTTATTATCAAAATAGATTACAAAAAAGAAATTCATGTGGACAGAAAATAGATTATATCTAAGAAGTCACGTCGTCGACTCTTGCACCTTCATCCTCTTTATTTTCAGCTTCAGCATCATCTTGATCTTCTTCATCTAAATTAAGAAGATCTTTTAGCTGATCAATGGCATATTCCTTGTTGGCAAGTTCGGATATATGTTCTGAAATTGAAAACTTCAGATTGTCATAAGTTTTCGTCTTATCAATAAGAATCGAAGCAGTATGTTTGCCATATAGAATGAATTCTTCCGGAACCCAGTCTTCTGAGGCAAAACTATAACCTTCTTGGAATCCCATTTGACGACCAGCCTGCTTGGAGGCACTTAGATGCACGGCAACGCAGTCACCAAGATAGTCGCTTTTATGGACCTGCGTGATTAGTTGTTAAGAAAAATTACAACATAAGCAATTGCAACAGAGATAAATGCTTCCGGTGGAACAAAATTTTATATACCTCCGGAATGCCTTTGGCCAAAATCCACTTTTTGTCCGCCTCTGCCCGTAATAAACTTATTTTGTGTCTGGCATATTCCAATGATTGTTCCCGGCTTTTCGTGTTAAGGTGTCACACCCCGACTTAGGGCCTAGGCGTGTGACCAATAGTTGGTACCTGTTTTGTAAATATATCAGAGTTTTAGCGGAAGTCTTTAGTTTATAATAAAATATTAATTTATATTTTAGAACATTAGTTTATTTGTAAAATCTTTATTTATAACAATAATAATAATATTTGATTTATTAGAAAGCTTTTCGAATAATAAATATTCGAGAGTTTTGATTTGTAAACCTCGTTTGACTTATAAAACTTGTTTAAATTTTGTTTGCAATATTAAAACTGAGTCATCTCTACCTTGCGAGCGTCTATCTCCTTGAATGGCTCTAATTCCTTGCTACTTTTACTAACATTTATTTCCTGTAATCACGGGGGGGGGGGGGGGGGATACGTCAGCGATATGCTGGTGAATCGTTGACTCTAAAAAATATTTTATAAATCTTTCTTTGACTGACAAGATAGTTTTCATGAAACAATCTCAGCATAAACGTCTATTATTTCTGGGATTTGTACCACTGCCATACAGACACAATTACGGTTCTCCGGGAGTTGACACCCATTGGAGAACTTTTACTACGACCTCTAGTATGTGGCCACGTAGCCTTGACTGATAGACTAAATTGATTAAGTTTGGATCCAGACACATGTGTACTCGGTTTGAGTTGTTTTTATTTTCTATCTTGTATTTTAATAGGGAACACGTAATCCCATAAATCTTTTTTTGACTGTCTTTGTTTAAGATAAACAACCTGTTTATCTTGACTGAAAAAGGTTTAACGTATTCACCTGTGACTGAATGTTCTGAATGATGTGGTGATCTCGTTTGAAGACCTTTTTGAATGAATGAATGAATGAATGAATGGTTGACAGATTGTATGATTGACCTATAATAAAATAGGTTTATGTAAATACCCGGATCGTCTCTTAATCCGGCTACAGACCTTTTGTCTGGTTTTGACAGCTTAAACCTTGATTGATCTTTTGTTTGAATAAAATATGCTTGATATGAATTCCTTCTCTTTATTTGCTAACCATGTGTTACGTTTCTTCTTCAAGAAGAAATATCTATGATATGTTTCTTCTTTAAGAAGAAACATCATTTATCTATAATCTTTTTTTGTTAAGTCTTATGTTTCTTAAAAATAAAGAAACACCATCTTAACTATAACCTTAAGTTTCTCAATCGTAAAGAAACTATATATTTACTATAATCTTTTTTTAGATCATTTTGTATTTCTTAATTATAAGGAAAATTTATTTAGTTGTTATACTTTGATCAAGGTTTAGGCTATGCCTCCGACTAGGGTCTAAGCCTTTGGAATAATAATATTTTATTTGGGCAGAACCCATACCTTGCTTAGGTTATTATTTTCTAGATTCTCGGGCAGCACTTCGACGCTTGCACGTACTTTGAGAATCTTGATCAACAACTCCTCAGCACGGAAATCGAGGCAACGTTCGGGAGTCGCCGGGTCGTGCACGTACTTCGAGGCAGAATGTTGGGTCGTCTCAGGTCGACACGGTTTACGAGGTCGTTCCGCGTTTCGAGGTCGCACGCAAAACCAGGTGCGCCGGTCGTCGGGATTATAGTTACGAACTTCGAGGTGTCGTCAGTATATGGTGTGGATTACGAGGTTATAGTTTTCGGGTCGGTGGCACAGAAATCGAGGTAGAGAGAGAAAGTTTCTAGAGAGAGAGTGGGGTGGTGTGATGGAAATGAGCCATGGGACGTCCTATTTATAGCTGAAAAGTGGTCCCATCGCGATACACGATGGACCCTTCCTCTTGGTCATCGCGTATCGCGATGACTAATGATATTCAGAGGCTGCCACGTGTTGCCACGTGTCCTGACAAGTCTGCCACGTGTCGCGTCGTCTGACACGTGTCACCTCCGAGTGACACGTGTTGATGTGTCATCAAGGACCATCGCGTATCGCGATGGCCTTAATGGTTGTGCCCATCGCGTATCGCGATGGGTCAATAAATTCATGATTTTTATTATTTTTTTTTAATTTTATTTTTAAACCCTTTTAGTTTTACTAACTTGTCATTTTTGGATTGAAATTTCGGGGGCATTACATCCTCCCCACCTTGGAATGAATCTTGTCCTCGAGATTTGTGGTGAGTGATTTCCTGCTTATCGATTTACAATCAGACTCTTTCTAATCTGTTGCTTGAGCTTAACTTGAACCATTTGCATGGTTTGCAATTTATGATTTGCTGTTAACTTATATCTTTGGGTGACATATTTAGTCAATAGTTGAGAATATCATAAGTAATTGTAAATTGTTAAGCACAGTGGCCAGTTTTGTTTAACTATTTACTTTACCATTTGTATTCTAAACATTTACTAATGTTAACAAGATTGCTTCTTGGATTCAGTCTGTCGAATCCTTTTAACTTACTCATTTTGATACCCTTCAAGAACTTGAGTAATAATATTCCTTTACTTCTTGATTTTGACGGATTCCTTCTGTTTATTTATGTCAGTTATACTCTTGAACTCTAAATGTTCGGATAACTGGTTTTCCTTGAGTAGACATGTTCTTATGTCTTAGTTTAGTTTATTCGTTTCATCTTTAATTCATCGTTCTATAGATGACGAAGTATGATATAGTCTGAATTTAACTATCTCTTTTCATAGGTATTAGCATTCTTATGTAAAGACACGATCTGCATGCTAATATTTTTCTTTATATACATTAGGTATTTAAAACCCTTATATGATTACAAAATTTCTCGTTTAAAACGAGATTACACAACACCTTACAAGATCTAACTAAACTATTAGTTATTTCTAATGCCTTTAGATCTTCACTTTCGTTGGCATACTCTTGTCTACTTTTATTCTTGGTTGGATGCATCTTGTATGTTTAACATATTAGCTTTTCCTTTCTTAGCACCACTTCCAATAACGTTGTTTGTCTTATTCGGACATTCTGAGCTGAAGTGTCCGTTTTCTCCACAGCTAAAACATACAACTGCTTTCCTTTTGCAATCGTCTTCCGAATGACCGAGTTTATTGCAAAAGTTGCATGTGATTAATGGAATAGTTTTGGGAAAGTTTGTTGGTCTTAAACATTTCCCGTGATGTCTTTTGCCACAGCTTTGGCAGATTGGTCTTGTATATTTAAAAGACCCTTCCTCCTTTTCTTTGCCTTTCTTTGTTTTCCTTTCCTCGATTTCTTCTCTCTTTCCTTTGTCATTCTTATTCTCTTCTTGATTTCTGATAAGACCATTCATAAGATAACCGGCTAATTCCATGGCTAAATCAGCGGTTTGAGGGAAATGAGATCTTACCATATCTCTAATTTGCCGAGGTAAACCCCAAATGTAGTGGGTTACTTTGTTGGATTCGGGTATTACCAAATGTGGTACTAATCTACAATACTCATGAAACTTAGTATTGTATTCTCTGAGATTAGTGTCTTCCACCTTGAGGTTCAAAAACTTAGTTTGAATAAGATCGATTTCATGCATGGGAGAGAACTTTCGTAACACCAGTTCTCTGAATTCTTCCCACTTCAATTGGTACATAGTTTCTCTACCCTTTGACATGATCAAGGTATTCCACCACTCCAAAGCCTCACCTTTGAAGTATTGAGAGGAGTATTGAATCTTTTGAATATCAGTACAATTGCTGATGATAACAATGGACTCAATTTCTTCAAGCCATCGTACAGCTGATATGGCACCTTTATCGCTATAGAATTCTTTTGGTCCAAATTCCTTGAAGTTCTTAAAACAACCGCCTTGAATTACTAGTTGTTTCTTGAATTTACGATTGAGTTTGCTCTCAGCGTCGGAGCTAGTAACACTTTCTTCATGATGAGAATGTTTCTTATACGAATGAGTTCTCGATGATTTATTTGAATGTTCTATTTTTTGTTTGTGTGACCCTTCTTTCATTGCATCGATGAAGGGAGTCATTGCGTTATGAATCATGTCTTGGATTTTGACTAGATACTGCTCAGGAATCTCCTATGCAGGTTTGGTCGTATCCTTGTTGCTTCTATGAGTTGAAGCTTCATCATTATTCCCTTGATTGTTTTGGTTCGACATTCTGTATACGGAATAGATCTTAGTATGAGCGAAATTCTTTATTTATATACTAATGATAAAATGTTTGTTTACTAGAGTGTGACCTTCTTATTGATTTGTTTATAGAATGTTTAATTAAGTCTACCGCATTTTAGAGTATATTTCTTTCTAATCTTTCTTGAGATTGTTCGTCTCATAATGACATAATCTAATTGTTTATTCTTTGTTTTGAGAATTTTGAGATAAACGTATAAAACGCTAATTATATTTTCCAAGTCGATCAACACTTTCTTGTTGTGTATTCTTGAAGTGGTTAGTACAAACCTGGTGTACAAATAGACCATGAGAATTTCAATACTTCTCTTTCTAGGTCTGGTTCTTTTAATCTTTGCTTAATTTGTCCACCTGGACTTTTCCTTTATTTATAACTATTACTCTCATACTTCCAGATGTACTTGGAATAATTATCTTGAGAGTTTGTGCAATCTTTTCTTGACATAATTCCTTAAAAGATACATTACAAATTTCGAGGAAATTTAAATAAATCTCTTACTTATGTTGTTACAAAATTGCACGATATTTATTACAATTGCATTGTTTACAACTACTAAGAATTCTTATTTCTTCCATCGAATAATCAGCTTCTTGATCTGGTTGTCATTCTTTGTATTTTCTACTTTCTCCTTTTCTTTTCGCCTTTCCTTAGCATCCATTGCTTCAGTTAGTTTGGTGACATTGACTTCATAATGAGTTGGATCATCTTCAATGTCATACATCTCCATGTTCTAACCTTCACCTTCAATGTGGGTTAAGTATAGATCTTGCATTGTTGAATAATATTCCTGTCCCTGAGGATTTTCTTTTGAATAAGTCATTACTTCCTTTCCTTTCGACACCATTGGTTTCTTGGATCTACTTGATACGTCTCCATACGTGTTCCGATTTGGAATAATCTGGGCTAGCGGAATGTTAGAACCAAACGATTCTGAATCTTCCTTCATTGTCGTTTGGTATGCACTTTCATCACTAGATATAGGAATTGGGAGAAAAGATGTTCCCATATAGCCTTTCCCTTTTATGGATCGAAGCTGAACGGATTCTTTGCTAGATTGACGATCGCACGAGGTTATATTAGGGATAGGAGCGCGTTTTCTTATCTTATCCGTACTTGTTATATTTTATTCGTATTTTTAATCATTCAATTATTTCTTTGATATCCTTACTTGGATACTAATGATTATCAAAACTTTATTCTGATCGAAGCCTAGGTATGATTAAATACCTAATTCGCTAAGATTGATGGCTCTGATACCAACCTGTCACACCCCGACTTAGGGCCTAGGCGTGTGACCAATAGTTGGTACTTGTTTTGTAAATATATTAGAGTTTTAGCGGAAGTCTTTAGTTTATAATAAAATATTAATTTATATTTTAAAACATTAGTTTATTTGTAAAATCTTTATTTGTAACAATAATAATAATATTTGATTTATTAGAAAGCTTTTCGAATAATAAATATTCGAGAGTTTTGATTTGTAAACCTCGTTTGATTAATAAAACTTGTTTAAATTTTGTTTGCATTATTAAAACTGAGCCATCTGTACCTTGCGAGCGTCTATCTCCTTGAATGGCTCTAATTCCTTGCTACTTGTACTAACATTTATTTCCTGTAATCATGGGGGGGGGGGGGAATACGTCAGCGATATGCTGGTGAATCGTTGACTCTAAAAAATATTTTATAAATCTTTCTTTGACTGACAAGATAGTTTTCATGAAACAATCTCAGCAGAAACGTCTATTATTTCTGGGATTTGTACCACTGCCATACAGACACAATTACGGTTCTCCGGGAGTTGACACCCATTGGAGAACTTTTACTATGACCTCTAGTCTGCGGCCACGTAGCCTTGACTGATAGACTAGATTGATTATGTTTGGATCCAGACACATGTGTACACGGTCTGTGTTGTTTTTATTTTCTATCTTGTATTTTAACAGGGAACACGTAATCCCATAAATCTTTATTTGACTGTCTTTGTTTAAGATAAACAACCTGTTTATCTTGACTGAAAATGGTTTAACGTATTCACCTGTGACTGTCTGTTCTGAATGATGTGGTGATCTCGTTTGAAAACCTTTTTGAATGAATGAATGAATGAATGATTGACTGATTGTATGATTGACCTATAATAAAATAGGTTTATATAAATACCCGGATCGTCTCTTAATCCGGCTACAGACCTTTAGTCTGGTTTTGACAGTTTAAACCTTGATTGATCTTTTGTTTAAATAAAATATGTTTGATATGAATTCCTTCACTTTATTTGCTAACCATGTGTTACGTTTCTTCTTCAAGAAGAAATGTCTATGATATGTTTCTTCTTTAAGAAGAAACGTCATTTATCTATAATCTTTGTTTGTTAAGTCTTATGTTTCTTAAAAATAAAGAAACACCAATTTAACTATAACCTTAAGTTTCTCAATCGTAAAGAAACTATATATTTACTATAATCTTTGTTTAGATCATTTTGTGTTTCTTAATTATAAGGAAATTTATTTAGTTGTTATACTTTGATCAAGGTTTAGGCTATACCCCTGACTAGGGTCTAAGCTTTTGGAATAATAATATTTTATTTGGGCAGAACCCATACCTTGCTTAGGTTATTATTTTCTAGATTCTCGGGAAGCACTTCGACGCTTGCACGTACTTTGAGAATCTTGATCAACAACTCCTCAGCGCGCAAATCCAGGCAACGTTCGGGAGTCGCCGGGTCGTGCAGGTACTTAGAGGCAGAATGTTGGGTCGTCTCGGGTCGACACGGTTTACGAGGTCTCACGCAAAACGAGGTGCCGGTCGTCGGGATTATCGTTACAAACTTAGAGGTGTCGTCGGTATATGGTATGGATTACGAGGTTATAGTTTTCGGGTCGGTGGCACGGAAATCGAGGTAGAGAGAGAAAGTTTCTAGAGAGAGAGAGTGGGGTAGTGTGATGGAAATGAGCCATGGGACGTCCTATTTATAGCTGAAAAGTGGTCCCATCGCGATACGCGATGGACCCTTCCTCTTCGTCATCGCGTATCGCGATGACTCATGATATTCAGAGGCTGCCACGTGTTGCCATGTGGCCTGACACGTCTGCCACGTGTCGCCACGTGGTCTGACACCTCTGCCATGTGTTGACACGTGGCCTACCACGTGTCGCGTCGTCTGACACGTGTCACCTCCGAGTGACACGTGTTGATGTGTCACAAGGACCATCGCGTATCGCGATGGCCTCATTGGCTGTGCCCATCGCGTATCGCGATGGGTCAATAAATTCAGGATTTTTATTATTATTATTTTTTTATTTTAATTTTTATACCCCTTTAGTTTTACTAACTTGTCATTTTGGGATTGAAATTTCGGGGGCGTTACATGAGGTCGGACAACCGTTTGTCCTTGGCTGCTGAGTCAACCTGATGAGTTTTTATCAGCTCAGTTTGCTCCTCCTATTGCTTCTCGAGAGCAAGCTTGGTCTCCTCAGCAACAAGGCGATTGGCTCTCTCGGCATCGTAGGCTTTGAAATTTTCTTGAGCCTCAGTTAAAGCATTGAGAGGTTCTTTCTTGGGCTCAAGCAGTTTAAGCTCTAACTCGTCCACTCTTCATTCATCACCAACCAATCCCAGGTGATCTCTTGATTGGTAGAAATAGTATTCGCCAGATGATAGGAATTTGAGTTCAGCAATTCCCAGCGAATACGGCGACGTTGTCGCTCCCTTGCTGCGGGAGGAAGACTTTCCCGCAGATATTCAAAACACGTGTCCATGTCATTCAACGTCGAATTTCGACGTAGCGACCAGTGTGGATAATGAGGGGCAGTGTCCTCTTCTGCGGGTGGCGGGGAGGTCTGACCCCCATAACGGAATGCACTGACACCCCCTTGGTCTCTAAATTGATGAACATTAAAGTTTGGAGATATACGAAGGGCGTCAGGCTCACCAATCTCCCTCTCCTTCAAAGGAGAAGTATCCGTCCAAATGATCGGATCCTGAAGAGTGTTTGGTGGTGAAGATGGTGGAGTTGGAAGCTTTGGAGCACTTGAGCTCTTTAAACTAGAGACGTCTTCCGAAAAGTCTTTCAAACCTACTGACATAATGATAATCATACATCATATACATTACTGTTTGAAAAGATGGCAAATATAAGATAGATTAAAATTACCTAAAGAGGTATCCAGAGCATCACGGTGATGAAGGCGCGACTCCAAGCTGATATGTTCCACTTTCTTTTTCTTCTTCTTGGATGGAGCAGCCTTGTTAGGATGAGCTTTGCGCTTGCCGACTGCATTCGATCCATCTGCACTAGCAGCTTGCACCTCATCTCGAGTGTTAGTGTCATCAGTCGCTTGATGAACACCCTCGCCACCCATCGACGGGTTAGTGGCGGATTTTGAATCCAGCTTGCGGGTTAGACCTACAGTTGAACGCGATGGGTTAATAGCATCAACTGTAAACCCTTCCTCGCAGAGTGATGACTCCTCACTGGACGAAAGAAGTATTACCACTCCGCTGGAAGTAGCAGCAATAATGGGTCGAGGTTGTGGAATCCACTCACCTTTCAAGATGAACTCCTCACCTTGAGCGAACATCGCCTCGGAAACTACAGGCTCCAGGCTAAGATTAGTGGAAAATAAAAAATTGTTACGGGTACGCTCCAAGAAAGGTACGTCCCTCGGATCGATGGGGCGACGTACCATCATCCCTCCCTCGCGATCTAGAAGAGTGTTGAACACGGAACCCTCGTCTATGCAAGAAAATAGTAAAGTTAAGAACGAGGAACGATATTGAGAATAAGTTAGCAACATACTTACGTTTATTTGAGTTCTCATAATACGGTTCTAGTTGAGGGAACGGCCATAAGTGGCTCATCTTCGCATGTACCATCACCCCTTCGTGAATAGGGCGCATGGGTGTTGGCATTCGGATTAAAGTGTTGAACCATTTATGACCCTCGTATTCAATGGTGGGGATCTCGGGAACTGCGTCTTCCGGTTTCCGTCGGGCCATTGTGAATGGAATGACATCTTCCCGGATCCAAAAGAACTTGGATTTCCATCCATGAATACTCCGAATCCATTCAAAGCCGATTGGACCCTTTCCGGTAGTAGCAAAACCATACCATCCGTCACAACATGTCATATTGTAAAAAATGGCAAACATGTTGACGGATGGATCATAGTTGTGAGATTGGCAATAGAATTCGAAGTGTCGAATTCTCAACATCCCAAATGGGTGAATTTAGGAAAAATGGAGCCCATAGGATTTCAGAACGGGTCGAACGAAGTTCATCACGGGTAGCCGGAAGTTACCCGTGGTAAAATGGTCCAGGTATACGGCCATCTTCTTCGCCGGCGGCGTCGTGGCGGCGGACGTTCAGCTTCCTATTCCGGTACTAGTCCATATACGTTTTTCACGTCATCAAAGTCCTTTTCTTTAATGTTACATCCAACCTCGTGGATGGTAGGAGGATTCTTCTTATCGCCAGCCATTATAATGTAAGTAATGAAATAGAAAGCAACAGTAATGAAGATTTTAGATTTGTGGACTATTGAAAGAGGAAAGTTTGAAAGAGATAAGAAAGGAATCAAAGCCACGAGTGGCTTATTTATACTCATCGCAATAAATGCGACCGTCTGACTAACAGAGGAAAGAGAAAATGTGGACCGGTGGATGACATACACGTCAGGCGGGAGGTTCGAAAAAGTGTTTACAGGCTGTCAAGAGGCGTCAAACACGTCCAATCAACAGTCATTTAAAATCCTTCTCTCCACCACGTCATCAGTTCTATCCAACTTGCATAAATTCAAAAATTAAAAATATCTTGCAAAAGATATTGCTTCAAGGAAAGTGAATTATTAATAAAGCAAAAAGAAGTTTTTCCATTAATAAAGCAAGGACGGTTACAAAATATGGAAATATTTACAAAGTCCTACAATCTAAGTCTATTCTACGGGCCAGGAGCCGACATATCCTCCGGAGCTTTAGGAGAGGTATCCTCGGATGATTCATCTTCAGATTCGTCATCTAAGTAGACCCGCAACTGCTTCACGCCATCTTCAGCAGACGCAAAATCCGGAAGCATGTTTTGCAGCGGAAAGACCAGAGTGTCATACTTCTTAACCCGCATGTCATACTCCTGTTTTGCGCCGAGGCCGTGAAGCGGATGACTTTCGATTGATTGACCGGATTGAGCAAACGACATCCCTTCGTTGAAACCTTTCATCCGGCCAACTCCCTCTGAAGTAGTCATCAAGTTCACAAAGCAATCAGTTACCTCAATGCTTCCCTTGATGTGTCGGATGACCTGATAACTAAACATGTTAGTATCATAAACGCTAAGTATGAGAATAAGCAACAAAGGAGGAAAACTTACAGAGTCAAGTCCTTGGTTGAGTACCATTGTCGATCTTGCTTAGCACGCTCCGCCCTAATCTGAAGCGCCTGTAGTTCATTATTTGCTTTAGAGGCGCAGGCCTCTGCTTCAGAACGTGATTGCAACAAGGAATTGTAAGCAGACTGCATTTCAGTGGCAGTCTTGTCTTTAAGTTCAGCTTGCTCCTTGTGCATTTTCAATTCAGCCTCAAGTTCTTGAATCCGATTACTCTTAATGGTCACCCGGATTTCTAGACTGAATTTGATTCTTGAGCGCGAGCCAAGTCATCCTTCTTCTTCTAGGTTTCAGCACGGGCAGACTCCGGAAGAGAGTTTTCCTTCTCGCAATCTTCTTTCCAGCGTTGGGCAGCAGCAGAGCTTCGATCCTTCTCTTGTTTAAGGGCAGCCACGGCATTAGTTTGTTTCCACCTGGCTGCACTCGCTGCTTTACGATGCTCCTCGGCATCCTGCTTCGCAGCATTTAAGGCCCGAGAGGCCTCACCTATCTTTTCGCCCATCGTACGCCACTCGCGTAAGATTTCCTGGCTACAAGCTAAAATGTTAGCCAAGGAATTAGAAAGATCAACATGAAGATCTTCGTGAGAATGGTCACGCAGATGCGCCATCTCTGCAGGAGGCACACAATGCTTGACGAAACTAACACAGGTTCCGGGGTCAGAAAATCAGGACCCATTAACAATATCCCAAGGAGGGACGAACAAGTCGTAGTCCCCTCCCAAAATTACATCCCCGAAATACTTGGAGCTCGAAGTATCAAGACGAATGGGGATTGAGGAGGAGTGTTGAGGGGCACTTTGTGTTGAACCTCCCCCAACCTCAGGGACGGATGGTCCAAATTGAAAATCTCTTCCGACACCAGTAGTTAACGATGAGGAAGTAGAGAAGAACTGAGGAGCAGATCGGGAACGAGATTCATGAATCCTGAACCCAGCTTCATCCACGGCTGAGTTATTACCTTCATAACCAGTGGGCTCCCCAGCATAGAAAAGATAGTCAAACGAATCGTTAGTCCCAGGCTGGACATTGGACCCCTCCACATTTGAGTCCGTAAGAGGGATAGCAGGCTTATCCCCCACTTCCTTCTCCGGAGGAGAAAGGGTTGTTTCTCAATGGTTGGGGTTGGAGTTGGCAGCCTCTCGGATATGTCATCTCTAGAAATCGATGGATCTACACACAATAAAACTTTATTCAAATACATGTTATGGAAATAAAGTATAAAAAATAAAGCTCGTACCAGCCACCGTCTTCAATCGATCTGCAATAACAGATTGCGGCTTTTTAGGACGACGGGTTCGCTGCTTCTTGAGTACTGGTTCACCTTTGGTACTTGCACCCGTATCATTGGCCTGAGAAGCCCCGAAAGACATCTTCTGCGCTAACTCTGCTAACAAGTGCGACACAGATGAAATCTCAGAAGCATCACCAAAGTACTCTTCCTCTAAGGACAATGAGTCGTCACTGGATGACAGGATAGCGAATATCCCCTCAGAGGTAAGTGCAGTCAGAGGAGGAGGGTTTAGAATGTACACACCTGTTTGAAAGGTAGCGTCTGAAACAACGGGTTCAGCACGCACCTTCACCGGAAAGAGGAAGTATTTCGCGGTCTTCTCGAGGATAGGCATATCCTTCGCGTCACGTATACTCTTCATTACGTGACCTCTGTCATGAAAATAGAGCGTTTATCATAGGTCCCGAACCTGGAGAGAGAAACACCAAGATCAGTCATATAATCTTTATATAGTAATAAAATTAAAATAACTTATGCTCGTCTAAGCCATAAAACGTTGGCTCCAAAAATCGAGAAGGCCATAGACGGCTCATTCCTGCCAATACTAGGGCTTCCTCCGGTAACGCCCGATCGGAGTTGGATTAGAAACCAAAACACGGAACCACTCTTGCCCCTCATGGGCAGCAGGGGTGATGTTTGGAACTGCCTCATTAACCGGACAGCGTACCATAGTCTCCGGTACCACATCCTCAGAAATCCAGAAAAATTTGTTCTTCCAATCTTTTGAACCTCCCTCAACCTCTCGACCGATCCTCCTGTCAGTTATCGCTTGATAGTTAAACCACCCATTTCGGTTGATCATTCGGTAAAAAACGACGAACCGGTCAATACGAGGCACCATCTCATGAGCCATACACACGAATTCATAGTGACGAATTCGCATGACAGCGCGAGGATGCAACTGGGATAAATGTATCCCAAAAGCACCCAATATCCTCATAAAAAACTTTGTCACTGGAAAACGGAAGTTTCCATAGACAAAGAAGTCTGAATAAACAGTCATTTTCCCATGAGGTGGAAAACTGGCTATAGAAGCAGCAGTAGGGAATTTCGGCCCCCATTACGGTGGAATACCATATGTCTCAAGGAGTTTCTGGTATTCAGACAGGTCCCATTGAACCTATGTTTCGTCAATTTCAGATTGCGCACTCGCCTTTATAATGATAATCGAAGTAGTTTCAAGAAAGTTGAAGGTTTCAAAGAAAGAAAGTAAGGAAATATTCAGAATTCAGAAGTGATAAAACTTTAACGATAAGTTGAACTCCACTATTTATACCCATCGCAATTAATGCGACGAGATATGAACAATGGAGACAAGAAGGATCACCCAGTAGGCAAATGCGACGAAATTTGAAAAAGAGAAAAACGCGAACAGTCAGGTACAGTGACAGTCGGCATGAACGTCACATCTCCTGACACACGCGCCTGCGAGTGGTCAACTTGTCTTTTTTTTCATGATTATCCACAACAACAAAAGATATTTCTCACCTACTTGCAGAATAAGAAATCCACAAATATGCATTAAGTCCAAAATTTCACCCGCATAAAGTACTTCACGCGGAAGAAACACTGGACTGGGGGGACTTATAGAGGTAGGGTACTGAAAAGACCCAAATACCCTTAAATAATACCCGCGGTTCAGTCAGAAGTCTTTCATAAGACACCCGCGGGGCATATGGGTCTCCCGCATAATCACCTAAGGAATAAACACCCTCACAGGACATGCGGAAGCATCCTGGCACCCTCAGAAGTTATCCGCGAGATGGAATATTCGTCGCGTAAATAATTTTGAGGTAATGCCCCTGGACAACTGTCATCAATTGATAACATTCTAGAAGATATACCAAGATGCTTTCTTGAGCAATACGTGATGTATTAGCCAATCAGTAAAGGACACCTGGCTAGGTCGTTATAACCATGCACATGGCCAAGGTTGTCTACCGTCCTATCATATGAAGACACGTGTCCAGGTTGTTATACATGCACATGCAACGTATAAGCTAAACCTGTAATATGAGGACACGTATCCAGGCGGTTACAAGAGCATCTTCCAAAGGGACAGCTGGCCCAATCACCTCCCACACCCTTCGGCAATAAATACTTTCTCAACCATCATGAGGTATTATTCACTCCAACTTTACTCTCTCAATTTACTTAAGTACTTTATCTTCGTCGGAATTGTACTTATTCTCACGCCGGAGGGTGGTTACGGGAATACTCCCACTCTTTTCCTTCACGTAGCGAGCTCACGGTGTCTGTTTTGCAGGTTCACGTCATTGGACTTTAGGAATTGTGTTCATATCGTATTGGAAGTTAACCATATCCTACCTTGTGGACTCATTGGATCTAAGACCCATTAAGGGGAGTAGATCCGAGTTTCTTCATCTTCCTTGTCTAGATTTACATTGATGATATCATATTTGGCTCGACAAATGACAAGATTTATAAGGACTTCAAGAAGATAATTCAGACTATGTTCGAGATGAGTGCGATGGGAGAGATGAATTTCTTTTTAGGGTTGCAGGTTCTCTAGTCTGATTCTGGAATTTTTCATTCATCAGAACAAGTATGTGAACGACGTCTTGAGCTGATACAAGATTACTGCTGGAAAAATCCCCTAAACGCCTCTTCCTGTGGGTCGTAATTTGTCACTGGACTAATTGGAGGACACCATTGACCCGGCCCTCTATCAAGCTATGATTGGTTCTTTAATGTACTTAACTGTGTATCGTCCTGATATAATGTTTGCTGTTTGTTTATGTTCCAGGTATCAATCGAGTCCCCGAGTGACTCATCTAGCGCATGATAAGTGTGTTTTCCACAATTTGAGGGGAAATCATGACATAGGGTTATGATATACCAAGGATAATATTTTTGAACTTACGACTTATACAGATTCTGACTATGAAGGATGCAAGATCAACTTCAAGTCTACCACGATATGATGTCAATTCTTATAAGCCGGTTTGTTTCCTGGCAATGCAAGAAGCAAACAAAGGTCTCTACTTCAATCGCCGAAGCTAAGTACGTGGCAGCCTCGAGTTGCTGTTCATAGGTTTTGTGGATCTAGCAATATCCGCGATATTACGGTTTGAAGTCACTTATTACTCTCATATTTATCTGTTGCGATAAATATAACTAAGAATCTCGTTCATCACTCGAAAACGGAACATATTGAAATGCGTTATCATTATATTTGTTGCTATGAAAAGAAATTAATAAATCTTGAAAAGATTCACACCAATTTTCCGAAAGCTGGTGTTTTACCTAAGCATTGATAAAATGCGATTTACATATTTTGTTGGTATAAATGGTTTAAAAACTTAAAAAGTATTTAAAAGCTCGGTTAATCACTTTTATTTTTGTGTACAGTTTTTTTTAGTTTATTTTCTTTCTTCATGTTATAGTTTTTACGGGTAGATAATCAGATAAAATACAAAAATATTGCGATTTCTATTTTTATAAAAAAATCCAAAAACATTTAAAAAAATACTCCTCAAAATGAGTTTTTGAAGCAAAAAAGGAAAATGATAGTAAGTTGATCATTTATGTCTCAAATAAGTGAAAAAAGGTTGTTTTCTTAACTGTATTAGTGCATTGGTAGGCCTTAAACAAACAAGTAAGGAGGAGTATGTGATATAAACATACAATTTCTAAATTGAAAGAGGTTTTAGTCTCTTGAAAACTCTTGGTAATAAAGGCAAAAGTGTAAATAGTTTGTCAAACTCAAGCCTTAAGTCAGTTAGATCATAAATAAATTAAATTTATATAAGGAAGAATTGGTTATCATATGATACTTGGGTAGACCTAACTTGTAAGTATACTAGACTAGTTTTAAAACTAAAAATTTGATGCTTCTAGTCTTGTGGTTAACACTTCAATGGAATATGGTTTTATGGCCTTAAATCTTGTATTGATGGGATGCTTTGGGGTTCCGGACTCCATTGGGTCTTTATGTGGGTATTCATTTCCGATAAAAAAATATTATGCTCAAAAAGCGAACCCTTATTTTATCTGACAATATAAGTTATTAAGCTTGATCACACCGTACTTCATAGTACAAATTCACTAATCTAATAAGATTAAATAGAAATATTTTGAGATTGAGGCGTACCCTGAGAGTTATAAAAATATTTTGATAATGAGACTAGTCTTGGGATAATAAAATATTTTGAGAGTGAAGCATAGCTTGGGAGTTGTGTGTGTGCGCATGACAAATAAAATAAACAATTAAATAAGTACTTAATCTAGCAAGTAATTACGTAAGCTGTAAACAATCAAATAGAACACATCAGGTAAACAAATAAGCACGTATGGGCTCCTAAGCACATTACTAAGGTACCACTAACGACCTATCTTAAACCTTCGGCTCTGATATCAATCTGTCACACCCCAACCTACGACGTTAATGTCGGGCCGTGAGTTGATTGCTCACAGCTCTCAAGGTATCTTCATGTAATAATTTGAAAAGTGACAATATCTATTAATTTTAATTCATTATTGAATCAAATACAAGTACATAATTCATATAAGTAAAATAATTCAAAATCTAAATTTAACTAAGTCTTGATAATCTCTCCTCTAACATAGCAAATCCTAAGTTCTTCACCAAATCTTACAACTAGATCACATGATAACCTACATATGCGTTAAAAATACAATAACTTTGTCAACACTAGGTTGAGTGAGTATAACACCAGATTTAAGACACTATAGTAATAATATAGAAGAGCAAATTGTGTCAAGTGAGATAAGCAATTTAACCAATGTGCAAGTAAATAATGTTGTCGGTAAGCTCGATTTCAGATGAACTGAACGATGGCGAATGATCATACTATACTGTGAATATTGTTGGACCTCTCCGACATGTATTCAAGTAAGGCATATTAGCATATAACACGTTAGGTATAAACTGTTAAACACACATGACTAACAGTTGCAAGTTTGAGTATTAAATAATAATAAAATATCTACGAACGCACATGTCTCCAAAAACGATTAAAAATGAGTTAAAAAGTGGGAGTGAGATACTCACCTGATCGGATGAACGAAATATAAGTGATGATGTGAGAAACGTAAATCCTTCGGGATATACCATCAAAGATTCCTAGTTAAGTACAATAATATAAATTAAATATAAATGATATAAGATATTTGTGCATTACATAACATGTATAATATATTCGGATTTTGACGTGATTTAAGTTATGATTGGGATTATAATATTATGGATTTGAACGATTGATCTCTATTTTTCTTATTATTATTGTGAGACTACTATTATCGTTGTTATTCATTATTTATAAAATACCATTAAATTGAATAAATTATGACCGAATTTATAACTATTATAATATGAGTGGAGATATAATATAATATTAAATGTTTATAATATATTTAATCTCTTTAATACGTTTATTATACTTTTGCTTAAAAGTAGAACACACACACATATATATATATACATATATATATATACTATAATAAAGATAACGAGTTTCTAAAAACGTTCACCGATAAGAAAACATGAATTTAAAGTGTCGGGTTTCGATAAAATAATATTTATTTTATATCAAATATTAATTATAATAAATTTATAACCTTAAAAAATATTGAACCACTTAGCAAAAATTAAAGAAAAAAGTGGGCTTGCAAGGGCTCGAACTCACGCCCCTGGCTGGCTCATTGGTGAACTCACACCCCAAGCAACCAGTTGAGCTAAGTTCCAACTTGGTTATAATCTGGAAACACAACTTAAAATATAATAACTTATTTTGACCAAAAATTGATTATGAACCCGAGGATTACAATTCTTAAGTTGATGTATGATTTCTTAATTAATGTTAGGGTTATCAATCAATAGATTAAGGCGAACATTCTAAATGTATTAATTACCATAATCAATGGTCCATTGATCAAGAATGGCCAAGATGAAGTCGCGCTCACAATGACGACTAGTAATGATCCTTGCATGCCACGATAATCTAATTAAGCATATGGCTTTGATTCATGAGATGAATATGGAGCTTCAGACGAGATTAATTGAATTATTATGGGTTCTAATTCGTATAACCATAATTTGTTAATGACGGCTCAATATATATATATATATATATATATATATATATATATATATATATATGCAAACCCGATCATTTTGTGTTCATATCCTATAATTGATACGTCGGTATGAGTTATAATACATTGATACATGATCTTGTATTATTTATTCCGATTATAGAACGAGAATTGATGCCCAAGTAATCTCTACGGGTCAGGTTTGGATCCAAAACAGGTCTAGAGTTAATATTAGGGTTTAAATGTATAAATAATACTTCAATATTCATAAGATTACAATTTGGTCCTGGTAGTTTAAGTTTGGATACTTATCGGGTTAAACGTTCAAGCACAATGGTGCGGTTTGATATGTTAACAAGTTAAAAGATTTAAAATACGAATAAGGAAAAGAAAAATATAATTTAATTATATGTATATCTTATGGACTAGATTACCCGAAAACAAAATGGGTCGGGTGATAATTTCTTGTTTATTAAAAGAGAGAAAAAAACGTGTTGTTACAACAACCATGCTTGATGAAGGGTAATTTGCTCGAACTAAACACTTAGAAGAATTCTAGAAGATAACCTTGCTCGATGTAAGATACCTTTCTTGAATACGTTTTAGGCTTGCTCAAAGTGCCTAGTTTGCTCGTATTCCGTACTTAGCATATTTCTTTAGGAGGTTGAGAAGATTCCAATATTTCTTGATCAATTCTTAATCCCAACAATCCCCCCCTAGATTGGAACAAACTTAGAAAACCAAAACACATGTAGATTACATAAACTTGTCTAAAATACACATTAAATTCTTAAAAGTAGAAATTTACATAACTTAAAAGAAAAGGTTACCTCTACAAAGTTCTATCTCTAGGACATTACAAATCAAATACATAATAAAAATTAATTAGATCCTTGATCTTCTTCTTTCCTTAGTTCTCCTATCAAGTCTAATAGCAGCAGCTTTTTGTTGTAAAATTGATCTCTCCTTATGGTCAGCAGGAAGATCCCATCTCTTGATGTCATGGAGGTCATCCATGTGGAAATATTCTAGATCAGAATCTTCTTTGATAATTCCCAGAGCAACCCTGTCAGAGTTTCTCAAGATGAAGCAATTTGTCTTCTTTTCAAAATACTAATGATAATAATAATAATATTAATAATGAATACGTATCATAGTAAGTTTAACATAATAATACTAATAAAAATTTTTATGTAATAATATTAGCACTAATAGTAACCATAATTTGTTAAGAATAAAAATAACACCAAAATTGGTCTAGGGTGAGACGCGAACCCTGCTGTTCATCTTTTACCCAAAATCAAACCAACTCCATACCCATCCAACCCGTTTCAAAAATATAACCGATACACAAAACTATTATTAACAATTTGGATCTTAAAAAATGATAAGCAAAAACCGATAGCACCAACGCCCAAAATTAATTTACCTGTTAGTCGTACATGAGTTCGTGGCTCTACACCGAGAAGAAACCAAGCCGAACCCGCTGGAGACGAAGAAAAACAGCATATGGCTTGCCAGTACTCGAACTCGCGCCCCTGGCCGGCTCACTGGGGAACTCACACCCCAAGCAACCAGTTGAGCTAAGTTCCAACTTGGTTATAATCTAGAAACACAACTTAAAATATAATAACTTATTTTGACCCAAAACTGATTATGAACCCGAGGATTACAATTTTTAACCTGATGTAAGATTTCTTAATTAATGTTAGGGTTATCAATCAGTAGATTAGGGCGAACATGCTTAATGAATTAATTACCATAATCAATGATCCATTGATCAAGAATGGCAAAGATGAAGTTGCGCTCATAATGACGACTGGTAATGATCCTTGCATGCCATGATAATCTAATTAGGCATACGGCTTTGATTCATGAGATGAATATGGAGCTTCAGACGAGATTAATTGAATTATTATGGGATTTAATTCGTATAACCATAATTTGTTAATGACGGCTCAATATATATATATATATATATATATATGCAAACCTGATCATTTTGTGTTCATATCCTATAATTGATACGTCGGTATGAGTTATAATACATTGATACATGATCTTGTAATATTTATTCCGATTATAGAACGAGAATTGATGCCCAAGTAATCTCTACGGATCAGGTTTGGATCCAAAATGGGTTTAGAGTTAATATTAGGGTTTAAATGTAAAAATAATACTTCAATATTCATAAGATTACAATTTGGTCCTAGTAGTTTAAGTTTGGATACTTATCGGGTTAAACGTTCAAGCACAATGATGCGGTTTGATATGTTAACAAGTTAAAAGATTTAAAATACGAATAAGGAAAAGAAAAATATAATTTAATTAAATGTATATCTTATGGACTAGATTACCCGAAAACAGAATGGGTCGGGTAATATTTTCTTGTTTATTAAAAGAGAGAAAAAAACGTGTTGTTGCAACAACCTTGCTTGATGAAGTGTAATTTGCTCGAACTAAACACTTAGAAGAATTCTAGAAGATAACCTTGCTCGATGTAAGATACCTTTCTTGAATACGTTTTAGGCTTGCTCGAAGTGCCTAGTTTGCTCGTATTCCATACTTAGCATATTTCTTTAGGAGGTTGAGAAGATTCCAGTCTTTCTTGATCAATTCTTAATCCCAACAATCCCCCCATAGATTGGAACAAACTTAGAAAACCAAAACACATGTAGATTACATAAACTTGTCTAAAATACACATTAAATTCTTAAAAGTAGAAATTTACATAACTTAAAAGAAAAGGTTACCTCTACAAAGTTCTATCTCTAGGACATTACAAATCAAATACATAATAAAAATTAATTAGATCCTTGATCTTCTTCTTTCCTTAGTTCTCCTATCAAGTCTAATAGCAGCAGCTTTTTGTTGTAAAATTGATCTCTCCTTATGGTCAGCAGGAAGATCCCATCTCTTGATGTCATGAAGGTCATCCATGTGGAAATATTCTAGATCAGAATCTTCTTTGATAATTCCCAGAGCAACCCCCTCAGAGTTTCTCAAGATGAAGCAATTTGTCTTCTTTTCAAAATATATCTTAGATATTCTTCCATTTCTTTGCACCTTTGAGTTGGGCTTGCTCATTTGTCTTCTAATACTTATACACTCTTTCATATTGGCATAAGGATCAGTGATTTTCTTGGACTTTCCAAAGGACAATTTTGTCATTCTAATGTCACTTATTCTCCTTTTCCTTTTCTTCTTTTTAGCACCAGTGTATTCGTGTATTCTTTTCTTATTTAACAAAGGAAATCATGTAAGGCCCCGGTCCCGGTGCCATACTTTGGCGTTGGATTTACTCATAAACAGAGTTCTAAATAAAGTTTATTAAAACTTTTCGCGGAATAGATAAAAGAAGCCATTCATAAATAAGTCTTAAAATTTAAATCATACAAAACATGTCTTAAGTTCAAACATCAGGAAATTAAGTCTTCAGATGCCAGCCTCTTTATTCTTTTGCCATGTGTAACTCTTCAAGCCAGTTGTCCCATTCTACTTACATGCGTGCATACTAAAATTCAGCTACGCTGAGTGAGTTCTAGTTAATCAAGCAACATACAATACGTTCACATACTTGTATCCATGCCCGAACTTAACTTGTTCACTTTGCTTTCATACATACATTCATACATTCATCCTTTCATAATTTATTTACTTTCATAACACATACATAACTATCGTTATATTAAGAGCCTTCCGCCCTATAACCTCACAGATATTGTAAGGGTCTGGTCCCTAACATCACAAAGATTATACGGGTCTGGTCCCCAACATCACATATATTATTAGGGTCTGGTCCCTTTGGTCCGTGTAACCATACCATACCTTTCTTTATAATTATATGCATAAACTTCCATACGTACTCTCAATAATTTCTATAGCTTTCATGTAACATTCATACATCATTCATAAGACAATAACATATCATACACTTACCACTTAAGGTAAGTGTATTAACTAATTACTTCAAGTATGCACACAATTCCAAAAACACGAAAAGGAAATGTGGCTAGGAACTCACTTGGATCATGTTTCTTTCCGAGTTTATAGTAATATCCCTCTTTAGCTGTGCACGGCTAAATGTATAACAATTACAAATATCAATTAATTATTTCTAACTATATCATACTTCCAAGTTATTGCATCGCCTAGCTACGGGGGAACATATGTGAGGGTATGGACCAGAGGCGAAACATGTCGGGGTGCAACCGATTGCCCAAATACACAAGACACTATTTAAAGTGACAATATTTAATCAACTTATTTTACTTCATAAATCAATAAACAACAAATCTCGTGAATATATACAAATTTGAAAACAAGTAGCAATCATATTGTTCGTTTTACTAATACCCTAATAGTCTTGATGACGTTTTTCATCAAGTCTTCGAGTCAACAAAAGTCAAACCGGTAACATTTCATAAAATAAAGTTTGTCAACACAAAGGTTGGTGAGCAATTTATAAGTTTGAGCATATAAGTATATAATAATAAAAAGCAACAAAACTTGTATACGTAACAATAAATAAAAGCCATAATATAGATAATATGAGATCGCTAACACATTAGCGACACCTGCACAAGAGAATACCAGATGGTTCAGGATTTTTATATGAGGTCGTTTATAAGAATACATTAATGACACCGTCTATAAGAGAATACCAAATAGATTCTAATTTCATGAGGTCATTAATAAGAATACATTAACGGCACCGTGCTATAAGAGAATACCAGATAGTTCACGGATTTATGAATCAACCAACCAAAAGCGGTAAACACATAAGCACATAACCATGTAAGCATAGAACACCAAATCAAGCAATTATTTAAGTAAAGTACACAATCACGTTTGTGGGTTTAAGATTCAAGTAAATAAAGCATTTAGTTTGATAAGTATGAATGTCACCCCAAAACGAAAGATGGAATATGAAAGTACTCACCTCGATTGACAAATCGAGAACTAATAAATGATTGACATATATAAAGCTTGTGAACGAACTGAACAAATCCGACTTGAAAGTTAATTGAAAATGAATAAAGAAAAATATAATAATGAACTTGAAATTTTGTTGAAATTATATTTAAAACAATAAACGAGAAGGTTCGGTTGTTAATCAGGTTATCAGTTAATTTGTTAACGATTAGGGATTCACACTTAATTGATAATTTAAAATAAAATAATATTATTTTATTGGGCTTTTATATAACTAAACCAATATTTAATAGAAACAGATAAGTTTAAATCAAGAGTTCGGTTTTATAAAAATGAATAGATAATAAAGCTTATAATGATGTTATTAATGATAAAGATAGTAATGATAATAATGATAAAAATAGGTTTTATATATATACATACATACATATATATATATATATAAAAGATAATAATAATAACAATAATAACAATAATTATTTTTAATAATACCAATATAGTATAATAATTATAACAATAATTATTATTAGTAATACTGATATTAATAGTCATAGAATAAAAATCTCGGTATTAATTTAAAGTATTGTTGATAAAAATAATAATAATAACAATAATAATAATAATAAGTAATATTGATAGTAAAAATGATATCATACTCGATGTTGGTTCGATTTCTAAACGAATTCACAAAATAAATACAATAATATTATTGTTAATAAATAAATGATATAAATATGATTTTAAAAAATAATAATATGATCTTTATTAATAATAATAGAAACTTTAATGTTTATAATAATAATAATAATAATAATAATAATAATAAAAATAAAAAAAATAATGAATATGTATCATAGTAAGTTTAACATAATAATACTAATAATAATTTTTATGTAATAATATTAGCACTAATAGTAACCATAATTTGTTAAGAATAAAAATAACACCAAAATCGGTCTAAGGTGAGACGCGAAACCGGTTGTTCATCTTTTACCCAAAATCAAACCAACTCCATACCCATCCAACCCATTTCAAAAATATAACTGATAAACAAAAATATTATTGACAATTTGGATCTGAAAAAATGATAAGGAAAAACCGATAGCACCAACGCCCAAAATTTATTTACCTGTTAGTCGTACATGAGTTCGTGGCTCTACACCGAGAAGAAACCAAGCCGAACCCGCTGGAGACGAAGAAAAACAGCAGCCGCCGGAGCAGATTCCGGCCGCCTGGGGCGCGCCGGAAAACGAAGACAGAGAGAGATAGCGGCGAGAGAGAGAGAGAGCCGTAGAGAGCAGAGAGAGAGAGACAGAGAGAGAAGGAGAGAGAGAGGGAGATTGACGGCGAGAAAGGGTGAGAGATAGCGATGCGCACCGATGGCCGGTTTCCCGGTCACCGGAAAAACGATCCGAGGGGGGTAGAAAGGACGGGTGGCTGCGGGCGATGGTTTACGGACCAGAGGGGGAGAAGGGTTAGTGATGGTGCGTCGGTGGTGGTCAGTGGTGGTGCGTCGGTGTAACATCCCGAAATTTCTAAGTAATATTTAATATATTATTTTGTCGGGTGAAATAAACGAGTTAGTGGAACGATAATAATAATAATAGCAAAATATGAAAACTTAGTAGGATAATTAGATGGGTTTGGATATGGACCAAAAGGAAATATGGGCCTTCGGTCCATGGGCTGGAGGGAGTATAAATACCCCTTTAAACCCCAATCCTTTCCATTCCATCCATTTATACATATCTCTACACACACCCAAAACACACACACCACATACACTGCCGGCGGCCGAGGAGAGGAACGAACAAGATCCGAGAGAGGGTGAGCGATTAGTTTTGATTAAACAAGTTAAACGAGATCCAAACAAGCTCAAAAATGTATGATTCTTGATCTTTGAAGTTTAAAGATCCAAGCTTTATAGTGTATAAATGACCGAAAACGGTTGGGGGAACGTAGTGGGTGATGTTGAACCATAACAAGGGTGTTAAAATCGCCAAAACGCTTGATAGAAACCAAACAGCGGCTGGACTGGGCAACTTCGCCGCGAACTGGGCAACTTCGCCTTCAAAGCGATAACTTCGCCTTCAAAGCGATAACTTCGCCTGAGGCCAAGTTCGCCTAATTGATAACTTCGCTTACGGCCAAGTTCGCCTAACTGGTAACTTCGCTTGAGGCCAAGTTCGCCTAATTGATAACTTCGCTTACGGCCAAGTTCGCCTAACTGATAACTTCGCCTAAAGCTAAGTTCGCCTGATGACAACTTCGCCTAAAGCTAAGTTCGCCTGATGACAACTTCGCCTAAAGCTAAGTTCGCCTGATGACAAATTCGCCTAAAGTCAAGTACGATTAGAAAATAGATTAAAAACGATAAGTAAAAGTAAGCTAATACTAGGCCACCAGATTAAATCAGGCGAGTATTGATACGTGTAACTTATACAGTCAGCCGAGCTCAGTTAAAGAAGGGATTTACAACTATCGGAGGAAGAAGCAGAGTTCAGGTGAGTTTCTAGCCCCATTTCCTTGTTATGTTTTCGGGGCTGTGTGCATACTCGATGTGAAGTGTGAATACACTTACCTTAAGTGGTAAGTGTATGCAATAGATGTTATATGAGGTATATATTTTATAATGCTTGTCGGTACATGAACGATCTTTGGATATTGCACGTATCGCCAAGGATAGTAAATTCCAAGTGGTTGATAGTGTGTATGAATGTTATGATGTGACTTGTTTATTACGTAAATACTGAACTGATATGAAGTGTGATATAGGCAGGTAGAGGTAGAGTGTGTTAGAAGTGGCAAGAGTCTAGTAAGGGTGTTAGTGGCATAACGTGAGCGCGTGATAGGGAAAGCCTGTACGTGCCATCGTTATTATGTGAGTATGATTGTTGATGTGACTTGCTTATTATGTAAATGATATGAAGCGTGTTGTAGACAAGTAGAGGTAGAGCGTGTTAGAAGTGGCAAGAGTCTAGTAAGAGCGTTAGTGGCATAACGATAGTACGTGGTAGGGTAAGCCTATACGTGCCTTCGTTATTAAAGTGGCAAAGTGGCATAACGTTTTACGTTATTAAAGTGGCAAAGTGGCATAACGTTATACGCTATTAAAGTGGCAAAGTGGCATAACGTTATACGTTATTAAAGTGGCAAAGTGGCATAACGTTATACGTTATTAAAGTGGCAAAGTGGCATAACGTTAAACGTTATTAAAGTGGCAAAGTGGCATAACGTTTTACGTTATTAAAGTGGCAAAGTGGCATAACGTTATACGTTATTAAAGTGGCAAAGTGGCAAAGTGGCATAACGTTATACGTTATTAAAGTGGCAAAGTGGCAAGGTGGTAGGTGTAAATAAGAGGCTAAGTGGTAAGGTAAGCAGGTTAGATGTGAAAGTGTGAATACACTTACCTTAAGTGGTAAGTGTATAGATGTTATACAAGTAGCTATTATGTAATGCTTGTCGGTACGTGAACGATCTTCGGGTATTGCACGTATCGCCAAGGATAGTGATGGTCAAGTGGTTGTTAGTGTCTATGTATTCTATGATGTGACTTGCTTATTATGTAAATATTGTATTGATATAAAGTGTGATGTAGACAAGTAGGGGTAGATTGTGATAGAAGTGGCAGAGTCTAGTAAGAGTGTTAGTGGCATGACGATAGTACGTGGTAGGGTAAGCCTATACGTGACTTCGTTATTAAAGTGGCAAGGTGGCATAACGATATTCGTTATTAAAGTGGCATCAAGTGGCATAAAGTGGCATAAGTGGCTAAGCTGTAGGGGTAATTAAGAGGCTAAGCTATAGGGGTAATTAAGTGGTTAAGCAGTGGCATGTTAGACTGTGGACTATGTGTCTTCGGATACGTATATATTGTATGTAGTGGTTGTATGATAAGTTGCTTGATTAACTAGAACTCACTCAGCGTAGCTGACTTTTAGTATGCACGCAGGTGAGTAGAATGAGACAGCTAGCTTGAGCGGGCACATGGTGGGCGAATAGGAGACTGGCATCTGAAGACTCAAAATGTTTTAATGTAATTGGCGTTTATTTTGAAAGACAAGAATGTTTAATTAAGGCAAGTTTTGGATTGCTGTAACGTTTCATGAAAGTTTTTATATTCCGCAAAAGTTTTAATGAACTCTGATTTGTAAGAACTGTGTTTATGAGTAAATCCGACGCGAAAGTAGGGCTACCGGGTTCGGGGCCTTACAAGTTGGTATCAGAGCATAAGTTCGAGAGATTTATGCATCCTACATGCTTAGACTCGAACAGAGAATGAGATTTAAAATGAGAAAGAAAGAAGATGCCAGTTCAAGATAGCCATGTGTCACTCAAGCAAGCTCAGTAAGGGTAAAGTGTATGGTAGATGGTGTATGTTAATGTTGGCTTATTTGCTAAATGAAGAATGAGTGCAGGTTAGGGATAGGTTTAATTGATCTTAACTGATTAACTGTTTAAGAGTATAAACAAGCACAAGTGAAATCATGAAGGGAAGTATGTAGAACCTGAGGAGTAACGCAAATAGTTAATTACACTTGATCAACGTCATTAACTACTTACGTTACGAATCATGTGCTAAATAATTCCTAGAGTGATAACATTTGTGTTTCCTTAGAGATAAGATAGATGACTGTTACAAAAGAGGCGGACACGAGAAGAATCTGAGGCAGAGCGATATACGAAAACAACATGACTCCAACTGCAAAAAGTAAAGAAGAAGTCACGCTTGGAGCTTGTAGTCAGATATGCTAAGAGAGTTGCCAAATTGTCACAAAAGCATCAAAGGAAGCCCTTGGAAAGACGAGACGAGACTTGAGACATCGAGAGCCTCATGGACAAGCTACCTTAATAGCTAAAACACATGATCACCGCTCGATGACTACAAGTCAGGAGTAAGAAGGATAACCCAGAAAGCAAAGGTGATTCAATAAAGTGTGCGATTATAAAGAAAAAGGTATTCCTTTTACAAAGTATTCCTTTTGGAGAAATAAGCTAGGTTTCGGGGACGAAACCTCTTTAAGGAGGGGAGACTTGTAACATCCCGAAATTTCTAAGTAATATTTAATATATTATTTTGTCGGGTGAAATAAACGAGTTAGTGGAACGATATTAATAATAGCAAAATATGAAGACTTAGTAGGATAATTAGATGGGTTTGGATATGGACCAAAAGGAAATATAGGCCTTCGGTCCATGGGCTTGAGGGAGTATAAATACCCCCTTAAACCCCAATCCTTTCCATTCCATCCATTTATCCATATCTCTACACACACCCAAAACACACACACCACATACACCGCCGGCGGCCGAGGAGAGGAACGAACAAGATCCGAGAGAGGGTGAGCGATTAGTTGTGATTAAACATGTTAAACGAGATCCAAACAAGCTCAAAAAGGTATGATTCTTGATCTTTGAAGTTTAAAGATCCAAGCTTTATAGTGTATAAACGACCGAAAACGGTTGGGGAACGTAGTGGGTGATGTTGAACCATAACAAGGGTGTTAAAATCGCCAAAATGCTTGATAGAAACCAAACAGCGGCTGGACTGGACAACTTCGCCGCGAACTGGGCAACTTCGCCTTCAAAGCGATAACTTCGCCTTCAAAGCGATAACTTCGCCTGAGGCCAAGTTCGCCTAATTGATAACTTCGCTTACGGCCAAGTTCGCCTAACTGGTAACTTCGCCTGAGGCCAAGTTCGCCTAATTGATAACTTCGCTTACGGCCAAGTTCGCCTAACTGATAACTTCGCTAAAGCTAAGTTCGCCTGATGACAACTTCGCCTAAAGCTAAGTTCGCCTGATGACAACTTCGCCTAAAGCTAAGTTCGCCTGATGACAACTTCGCCTAAAGCTAAGTTCGCCTGATGACTACTTCGCCTAAAGTCAAGTTCGATTAGAAAATAGATTAAAAACGATAAGTAAAAGTAAGCTAATACTAGGCCACCAGATTAAATCAGGCGAGTATTGATACGTGTAACTTATACAGTCAGCCGAGCTGAGTTAAAGAAGGGATTTACAACTATCGGAGGAAGAAGCAGAGTTCAGGTGAGTTTCTAGCCCCATTTCCTTGTTATGTTTTCGGGGCTGTGTGCATACTAGATGTGAAGTGTGAATACACTTACCTTAAGTGGTAAGTGTATGCTATAGATGTTATATGAGGTATATATTTTATAATGTTTGTCGGTACGTGAACGATCTTCGGATATTGCACGTATCGCCAAGGATAGTAAATTCCAAGTGGTTGATAGTGTGTATGAATGTTATGATGTGACTTGTTTATTACGTAAATACTGAACTGATATGAAGTGTGATATAGGCAGGTAGAGGTAGAGTGTGTTAGAAGTGGCAAGAGTCTAGTAAGGGTGTTAGTGGCATAACGTGAGCGCGTGATAGGGAAAGCCTGTACGTGCCATCGTTATTATGTGTGTATGATTGTTGATGTGACTTGCTTATTATGTAAATGATATGAAGCGTGTTGTAGACAAGTAGAGGTAGAGCGTGTTAGAAGTGGCAAGAGTCTAGTAAGAGCGTTAGTGGCATAACGATAGTACGTGGTAGGGTAAGCCTATACGTGCCTTCGTTATTAAAGTGGCAAAGTGGCATAACGTTTTACGTTATTAAAGTGGCAAAGTGGCATAACGTTATACGTTATTAAAGTGGCAAAGTGGCATAACGTTATACGTTATTAAAGTGGCAAAGTGGCATAACGTTATACGTTATTAAAGTGGCAAAGTGGCATAACGTTTTAAGTTATTAAAGTGGCAAAGTGGCATAACGTTATACGTTATTAAAGTGGCAAAGTGGCATAACGTTATACGTTATTAAAGTGGCAAAGTGGCAAGGTGGTAGGTGTAAATAAGAGGCTAAGTGGTAAGGTAAGCAGGTTAGATGTGAAAGTGTGAATACACTTACCTTAAGTGGTAAGTGTATGCTATAGATGTTATATGAGGTATATATTTTATAATGCTTGTCGGTACGTGAACGATCTTCGGATATTGCACGTATCGCCAAGGATAGTAAATTCCAAGTGGTTGATAGTGTGTATGAATGTTATGATGTGACTTGTTTATTACGTAAATACTGAACTGATATGGAGTGTGATATAGGCAGGTAGACGTAGAGTGTGTTAGAAGTGGAAAGAGTCTAGTAAGGGTGTTAGTGGCATAACGTGAGCGCGTGATAGGGAAAGCCTGTACGTGCCATCGTTATTATGTGTGTATGATTGTTGATGTGACTTGCTTATTATGTAAATGATATGAAGCGTGCTGTAGACAAGTAGAGGTAGAGCGTGTTAGAAGTGGCAAGAGTCTAGTAAGAGTGTTAGTGGCATAGCGATAGTACGTGGTAGGGTAAGCCTATACGTGCCTTCGTTATTAAAGTAGCAAAGTGGCATAACGTTTTACGTTATTAAAGTGGCAAAGTGGCATAACGTTATACGTTATTAAAGTGGCAAAGTGGCATAACGTTATACGTTATTAAAGTGGCAAAGTGGCATAACGTTATACGTTATTAAAGTGGCAAATTGGCATAACGTTATACGTTATTAAAGTGGCAAAGTTTAATAACGTTTTACGTTATTAAAGTGGCAAAGTGGCATAACGTTATACGTTATTAAAGTGGCAAAGTGGCAAAGTGGCATAACATTATACGTTATTAAAGTGGCAAAGGGGCAAGGTGGTAGGGGTAAATAAGAGGCTAAGTGGTAAGGTAAGCAGGTTAGATGTGAAAGTGTGAATACACTTACCTTAAGTGGTAAGTGTATAGATGTTATACAAGTAGCTATTATGTAATGCTTGTCGGTACGTGAACGATCTTCGGGTATTGCACGTATCGCCAAGGATAGTGATTGTCAAGTGGTTGTTAGTGTGTATGTATTCTATGATGTGACTTGCTTATTATGTAAATATTGTATTAATATAAAGTGTGCTGTAGACAAGTAGGGGTAGATTGTGATAGAAGTGGCAGAGTCTAGTAAGAGTGTTAGTGGCATGACGATAGTACGTGGTAGGGTAAGCCTATACGTGACTTCGTTATTAAAGTGGCAAGGTGGCATAACGATATTCGTTATTAAAGTGGCATCAAGTGGCATAAAGTGGCATAAGTGGCTAAGCTGTAGGGGTAATTAAGAGGCTAAGCTATAGGGGTAATTAAGTGGTTAAGAAGTGGCATGTTAGACTGTGAACTATGTATCTTCGGATACGTATATATTGTATGTAGTGGTTGTATGATAAGTTGCTTGATTAACTAGAACTCACTCAGCGTAGCTGACTTTTAGTATGCATTCAGGTGAGTAGAATGAGACAGCTAGCTTGAGCAGGCACATGGTGGGCGAATAGGAGACTGGCATATGAAGACTCAAAATGTTTTAATGTAATTGACGTTTATTTTGAAAGACAAGAATGTTTAATTAAGGAAAGTTTTGGATTGCTGTAACGTTTCATGAAAGTTTTAATGAACTCTGATTTGTAAGAACTGTGTTTATGAGTAAATCCGACGCGAAAGTAGGGCTACCGGGTTCGGGGCCTTACAGTCGGAAGTCCTTCGGAAAACGGCTGGGGTCGCCGAAATTTTTGGGAAGAAGATGGGGCGGCTGGTTAATGTGTATGAGGTTTAGGGATTTGTTTGTATATATATGTATTAAATATTTCCAAAAACAACCCTTCAAGTTTCGAACAAAGTTTAAAATGAGTTTAAATGTTCTAAAAGCTTATAACAACTTTACAAAAATTAGTTTGAACGCCTTAAGTTTTTCTTAACGACACTATAATATGACCATTATCGATTTATTGATAATTGAGGTATATAATAATTAAATAAGGTTCTAAAAATGTTGAGTCGGGTTTACAATATGAAAGTTTACAAAATGAATATTAATCGAGACTCAAATTTGACGAATGTCACAGTATCCCCAACTTTTTGGAAATTTCATCCCGAAATTAAAATAAATTTAAAGAAAAAGTAATTATTAACGAATATTGCCTTTAGTAAGATAATTGCGTGAACAAATTTTAAGCGAAAGAGTAACATCAAATCCTTGCATGACTCGAAAAACGCTACAAACGAGAAACATAATGAAGGCACTTATATATAGGATGTACCAGCGGCGTATCCACCATGCCCTTATCATGATTCACATTTTTATCATTCTTTTGCTATCATTCTCGGGTCTGATTTATCACACACAACCTTACTTACTATGGCTTTCATACGAGGAATTTGATAATTAAGTGTGCACCCATAATTATTTAGATCGTCGTATGGTACACATGGTTCGTCCCATTGTGTGGTTTAAAAAGACATATTTATATATTTTTTCGTGAAATCATAAACATTTGAAACGTGCATAAATCTGTTGGATTTTATTAATGAGAACTCTGATAAATGGAAATGTGAAATCCAATAAGTGAAACGAGAATCCAAAGAGTGACAATGAGAAACCCGAAAGGTGAGTACATGATGTCGGGGTAAACAATGTTACAATTAATAATAGTGTGCGATGAGTTTCATACGTGAACAACTTGAGGTTAAAAGTAATTGAGAATTCGATTGCGCGAAAATCACGAGAATGAGGTGAGTTTCTTTGGGGTGACGCATGCGTTTATCAATATAAATAAAATAGTATTTGATTAACAACCAAAACAATCAATAAAACGTGATAAAACGTGAATACGACCTCTATTGCGAAACCATTTATATAATCGTCATTATAATAACGGTTTCTAATAGCACCAAAACTTGTAGACAGCCGCACATAGGCCGTTAATAGATTAGATGAAATGATATAGAATAATGTATAGAATCGCGTCATGCTTGAAAAGCATAAATGCTCAAATATGAATAACATAGTTATGATAATATCGTTTAAAATAATAATGAAATATTTAGTGAAAATTTGATGTTTTGAAAGTATTGCAAAAATTGTTATTGAATAGTTTGCAATCGGTCACGAAAATCCAAAACACAAAAATGAAATCTCATGTGCATAATATTGTCATCTAAACATCTCATCAAATGAAAATAAAATCAAAATAATTGTGAGACTCGAATTTAATGTTGAAATATGTAAATCGCGTAGCGTATAATAGACTAAAACCGAAAATGACGTCTTAAGTAAGGCCGTTTTATTGTTTCTATGAAATGTACATAATAACAAAGCATTGCGGTAATGCATTGCTAGGAAAAATATTAAAATCATTATTAAATGTAAATCTTGTAACCCAAATTGTTAAAAGAGTTTGTACACATAAAGTTATTGTGATGAAAATAAATTATATAAAGTGATGATGCTTGCGATAATAAGAGGTAATAGTCGCGTAAATCGTTATTGAACAAAATTCAGGTCACAATATGAAGCATAAAGAATTTATAAATGCGTCCCAAAAAGTTTCGTAAAGCCAAGGTCATTGAGTTTATGCAAAATGATGAAAGTTGTAATTTGTTATTGAATAAAACTTACATTCAACATTTAGAATGAAACCACGTATTTATAAAGTTATTAATAGATTTATCACCTTAGGTGACTATATTTAAAGCCTGGAAATCATACATATAATCGTCTAATAATCTTTAAATACAAATACTCATATTAAAATTTTGTTGTCATGAAAAATCTTAAATTTTTGAAAGATGATTTATAAGATTTGGACGATATGTAAATCGTTAATCTTGAAAGAGGTTATAATTTAAAAGTGATTATTTGAACACATAAGGTTGTTATAAGTACACTAGTTGTATATATATATATATATATATATATATATATATATATATATATATATATATACATAAAAAAAATTTAGGGAAAAATGAAGCTCGTGTGTGTATGGAGGGGTTTTAGGCTTCGTACGGTGAATGGTTTGGAAGTTTAGTGGTGTGTGAGAGTGTTTAAGTCGGCTTGGATAGTTGAGTTTTCTTGAGTTGGATCGATGGAGTTTGTTGTGTTTTGGTCGTTTGAGTGGGTTAGGCTTAACTAATTTGTGTGAGTAGTGATTGGGCTAATAGGTGAGGTTTGGCTTATTTGAGCTTGGGTTAAGTTGATGGGTTGGATAATTTGATCTTGGCTAGTTTGGGTTAAGATTTGGTTTATACATGTATTTTGTAAGGATTGTGTGGATTGGTATTTTGATATCAAACTCTATATTGGGTGGGAACGGTGTGGCTATATGGGTCGTGATTTAACATAGCAAGGATCGAAAGATCGAGTCATAGTTGGGTAAACTTTGGTTTGTATATGTTCAAGGCTTTTGGTGAATGTGTTTGTCGTGTCTTTGAAGCATTTGGATTGTTTGAGAGGTTTTCGTGGCGTAAAGGTGTTGGTATTTAAGGCTTTTTGTTGGGTTAATATTGCATATCTTGGATTTTGCATGGGGCTTCAGTTGGTGAGGGTATACTTTTGGATGTTTAGGTTCGTTCATATTGAGGAAAGACTTGAGTACGTGGGAAGGATTTTGTAGTGGAAGGATGGTTTCATTTGAGACAATAGTTTGAGAGGGAATACGGGTGTTTGGAATCTTGTAGTTGCGTTTAGGGAGATTTTTGACTCATAATATTTATTATATTGAAAATATCATAATTTATAAATAATGTTTGAGATATCCATGAAAATTCTGATAATTAAAATAACATGTTAATATATATATATATATATATATATATATATATATATATATATATATATATATATATATTATATAAAAAGATTTTCTTTTGGGATCCGAGCGTGTGAATCACTCAAAATTTTCTTTTATAAAGATTAAAATAAAATTTTTTTTTTGCTTATGAGGAAATTTAAAATACGTAAATTGAATGTTAAAATTTGTTATGAGGTTTCAATATTAAATGATGAATGTCGTTTTGAGAATACAAAGTTGTGAAAAGAAATTTTTTTTTACCAAGTTCATTATTTAATATCGTGTAACGAAAATATCATGGTAAGTTAAAATGACCCGCATTGTAAATTGAGATATCACGAGCGGATGATATTTTTTGTCTTAAAAGTAAAATTTCTTTGAAGTTTTGCATGAGAGTTTCAAGAAGATTACAAGCTATAAGTTTGTGACTTTCTTAAGAGATCATGGAAAAACTATCATAAGAATTTTAAAACGCGAAAAATCGTATGATGTAAATTTTTATTTGCGAAAATTTATAATGAACCAAAGATTGCATGATGAAAGTTGTCATGAAAATAAATTTGGGTAGCGAAAATTTTTTTTTACCATGTGTATTATATAATGTGGTGTAATTTAAAATGTCGTGAGAAGTTTAAACAATTAAGATTTTGAAGTGATCGTCCAAAATTACCGGAATAGTAATAGAAATAAAATTTTTGTACAAGGACTTTAAAGACAATTTAAAGTTTATACAATAGGAAAAATTTACTTGAAAAGTTGAGGTGAAATTTATCATAAAACTTTCTTAATATGATGAAATTTATATAATTAGATTTTTATTTGTAAATCATCTTAATGAAAATAAATTGAATATTAAAAATCATTATGAATAGATCAAACTCTATATATACATATATTTATTTATTTATTTTTTATTATTAATTTTTATTTATAACGTAGAGATTTTAATGAACGAAATTTGCAATAAAAATCTTTGGGAAATCAAAATGAGATAATTGGTGTAAAATATTACCATATAAAATCAAGATATAAAAGAATTATTAACAATAAGAAAAATATAACGTTTATAAATGAAGACTTGTTATAAGAATTTATAACAAAATGAAGGAAAAATTGCTTAAATTCTTGAAACGTAATAATAATGTTTTAAGATTTAAAGGCGGAAAAATCGTGCATGAACCACCATGACTTGATATTCCGACACTAAAAAAACCTTTATTACAAAAATACCATGTTGGAGTCTATACGTGTGCACGTACCATCGCGTCTTTTTCATGTCTTCGACTCAAATAATGATTGTAACAAAAACAATAAATCATAATACAACGTCATGTCAAAACGCTAGTCCACGTACCATCGCAGTTCTATTGTTTTGACACCAAAAATTAGGATGGCGAGCGGAATGCTTGCATTCGACTACTTAAAGTGGTCATCTCATATGAGACAATCTTTAAGGAGATTTGAAACAACGGGACCCAAGTTAAGCTCGTGATCCATAAAACACAATAAAAACGAATGTTTTTGCGTTTTAAGGTAAGGATACCTTGGAGTACTATGAAAGTGTGTGTATGTGTATATTTATGATTTGATAAAATTAATAAGTATATAAATAAACAAGTGTATTGAACAATCAAGTAGGGTAAACACGTATAGGCAACACGTATAAGGACCCTAAAGTAGAGACTATACTAGGTCGTTACATCTAACCACCTATCCTATAGTCTTATGGCTCTGATACCAATCTGTCACACCCCAACCAAAGGTGGCAGAACATGCCGGGGTGCAACCAATTGCCCAAATACACAAGACACTATTTAAAATGACAATATTTAATCAACACATTTTGTTTCATAAATTAATAAATAACACATCTCGTTCATATTGTTCGTCTTACTAATACCCTAATAGTCTTGAAGATATTTTTCGTCAAGTCCTCGAGTCAACAAAACTCAAACCTGTAACCTTTCATAAAATAAAGTTTGTCAACACAAAGGTTGGTGAGCAATTCATAAGTTTGAGCATATAAGTATATAATAATAAAAAGCCACAAAACTTGTATACGAAACGATAAATAAAAGCCATAATATGGATAATATGAGATCGCTAACACATTAGCGACACCTGACATAAGAGAATACTAGATGGTTCAGGATTTTTAAATGAGGTCGTTAATAAGAATACACTAACGGCACCGTGCTATAAAAGAATACCAGATAGTTCACGGATTTATGAATCAACCAACCAAAAGCGGTAAACACATAAGCACACATAAGCATGTAAGCATAGAACACCAAATCGAGCAATTATTTAAGTAAAGTATACAATCACGTTTGCGGGTTTAAGATTCAAGTAAATAAAGCATTGAGTTTGATAAGTATGAAATGTCACCCCAAAATGAAAGATGGAAAACGGGGAATGAAAGTACTCACCTCGATTGACGAATCGAGAACTAATAAATGATTGACATATAGAAAGCTTGTGAACGAAACGAACGAATCCGACTAGAAAGCTAATTGAAAACGAATAAATAAAATATATTAATGAACTTGAACTTTAGTTGAAATTACATTTGAAACAATAAACGAGAAGGTTCAGTTGTTAATCAGGTTATCAGTTAATTTGCTAACGACTAGGAACTCACACTTAATTGATAAGTTAAAATAAAATAATATTATTTTATTGGGCTTTTAAATAACTAAACCATTATTAAATAGAAACAGATAGGTTTAAATCAAGAGTTCGGTTTTATATAACTGAATAGATAATAAAGCTAATAATGATGTTATTAATGATAAAGATAGTAATGATAATAATGACTTTAAAAATAGGGTATATATATATAAGATAATAATGATAATAATAATAACAATAATTATTTTTAATAATACCAATATAGTATAATAATTATAACAATTATTATTAATAATAATACTAATATTAATAGTTATAGAATAAAAATCTTTGTATTAATTTAAAGTGTTGTTGATAATAATAACAATAGTAAGTAATATTGATAGTAAAAATGATATGATACTCTATGTTGGTTCGATTTCTAAACAAATTCATAAAATAAATATAATAATATTATAGTTAACAAATAAATGATATAAATATGATTTTAACAAATAATAATATGATCTTTATTAATAATAGCAACTTTAATATTTATAATACTAATGATAATAATAATAATATTAATAATGAATACGTATCATAGTAAGTTTAACATAAAAATACTAATAAAAATTTTTATGTAATAATATTAGCACTAATAGTAACCATAATTTGTTAAGAATAAAAATATCACCAAAATTGGTCTAGGGTGAGACGCGAACCCGGCTGTTCATATTTTACCCAAAATCAAATCAACTCCATACCCATCCAACCCGTTTCAAAAATATAACCGATAAACAAAACTATTATTAACAATTTGGATCTTAAAAAATGATAAGCAAAAACCGATAGCACCAACTCCCAAAATTAATTTACCTGTTAGTCGTATATGAGTTCGTGGCTCTACACCGAGAAGAAACCAAGCCGAACCCGCTGGAGACGAAGAAAAACAACATATGGCTTGCCAGTACTCGAACTCGGCCCCTGGCCGGCTCACTGGGGAACTCACACCCCAAGCAACCAGTTGAGCTAAGTTCCAACTTGGTTATAATCTAGAAACACAACTTAAAATATAATAACTTATTTTGACCCAAAACTGATTATGAACCCGAGGATTACAATTTTTAACCTGATGTAAGATTTCTTAATTAATGTTAGGGTTATCAATCAGTAGATTAGGGCGAACATGCTTAATGAATTAATTACCATAATCAATGATCCATTGATCAAGAATGGCAAATATGAAGTCGCGCTCATAATGACGACTGGTAATGATCCTTGCATGCCACGATAATCTAATTAGGCATATGGCTTTTATTCATGAGATGAATATGGAGCTTCAGACGAGATTAACTGAATTATTATGGGTTCTAATTCGTATAACCATAATTTGTTAATGACGGCTCAATATATATATATATATATATGCAAACCCGATCATTTTGTGTTCATATCCTATAATTGATACGTCGGTATGAGTTATAATACACTGATACATGATCTTGTAATATTTATTCCGATTATACAACGAGAATTGATGCCCAAGTAATCTCTACAGGTCAGGTTTGGATCCAAAACGGGTCTAGAGTTAATATTAGGGTTTAAATGTAAAAATAATACTTCAATATTCATAAGATTATGTTGGTGCATAAATGTCAGTAGTTCATAGTCTAATGTCTGTAATCGAGTCTGTAATATTATTTATGTTTTTGTTTAATCGAAGTTGTTAACAAGTTCGCCTAGGCGAACTTGTTAAACAAGCGAAGTTATGGACAACTTCGCCTGAACATATCAGGCGAAGTTGTCGTGTATATAAAGTCCTAGGTTACGGGCTGTTTAGAGTAGAGAGAGTATCGTGAAGTTAGTCGTTTGAGTTAACCGAGAGTCTGTATCAGTGATTCATATCACGTGAGTTCAGTTATTAATATATAACGTGTTTCGGTTTATTCGTGTGTGTTTGTTTGGTTGGCTTTCTACGCTCGTAACGATCTACGCAGGGATTCCGCACCTGAGTAGACCGGGATATCTCGTGTGATCCGTCCAGGGAACCTACAATTGGTATCAGAGCATTTGCTCGATTGTGTGGTTCGGGATATTCACGCGGGTGTAGAATTCGTCTCGTTTCGACTATTCGAGGGACGTGTTTTCGGTGTTTTTGATCATTCTTACCTCCTACCATCGTGTTCAAGCCTTTACACCGTCAAAAACCTCGTTAAAATCCGATTTACAGATCTGCAGAAACTTCGTGTTCATCAGGCGAAGTTGCCGTCACTGTGCGTAGGGTTTCGGCGAAGATATAAGGTTGAGCGAAGTTATCCACAACTTCGCCTACCTTCTCAAGTTCGCCTATTTCAAGCGAAGTTCTCTACAACTTCGCCTACCTCTTAAGTTCGCTTACCTTAAGCGAAGTTAAGAATCAGCGAAGTTAATCAGCAGTGTTATCAGCGAAGTTCTTCAGCGAAGTTCTCTACAACCTCGCCTACTTCAAGCGAAGTTATCCTTAACTTCGCCTACAGTACTTTAATAAAAAAAAAAATTTAATTTTTCAGGTTTCTTACTTTTCTGGAAAGATGTCGTCGATCAACATCTCTGAGTTAGTGAAGATGGAAGTTGAAGCAGGGTCAGCTACCAAGGCCCCAAGATTGCTGAAGGGAACCGATTTCGTTGCATGGAAGGATCGGTTCATACAATACGTCAAATACCAGGATGCGAAGATGTGGGTATGCATCCAGGATGGTTATATTCCACCAGTTATGGAGTATGAAGGTCGTGATCAAATTAAAAAGTAACGAAAATGGAAGAAGAAGAGAAAAAGATGTATGAGGCCGAGAGCAAGGCTCATGCTGCTATTACTATGGCTCTTCCTCAAGAGATCCTTCATACGTTCAGAAAGTATACGTCAGCAAGAGAGCTTTGGGAAGCTCTTGAGAACATATTTGAGGGGAATGTAGGAATCCGTGCTTCAAAGATAAAATTGCTCAAAACCCAATTCTCAGTCTTCAAGTATTTGAAGAATGAATCCTTAGATGATATTATCACTCGATATTATCATCTGATGACTGAATTGAGCAACTATTCTATTTCCTACCGAGAAGAAGAAATAGTCGAGAAGCTTCTAGATGCTCTCCCACCAAAATGGGAGATGTACACTGTGCTGATGAGGGAAGACAAGGACTTTCCCACATATGATCTTGAAACGGCAGTCAACAAGCTCAGAACCTTTGAGCTTAACATGATCAGAAAAGAGACACCTATGGATCAGGTTCAAGATCCAGGTATGTATGGAGCTAAAGTCAACACTAGCTCAGGATCGAAGACTGAATCTGCTGCCTACTACACAAAGGGAGAGTCGGGCCCCAAATCATCACATGAGGGGCATGTGTCAGTTAACACAAATGGGGATGTTTGCTATGTAGCAGCTGGATCTAGTGGTTCTCAACCCCAGGTAAGCAAGAGTAGTTGCTCTCCAAGTTCTCCCAGCAACAACTACTCTAAGATGCCTATGAGTGTCAAGTCTGCTGAAGAGCAGTTTGGTCTCTATGCTTCTTTCATTGCTTCCTATGAGAACTACATTCAAGGGAAGATTGTTGATCCAGCTATGTTGGATGAAGATTACGATCAGATTGATGCTGACGACATGGAAGAAATGGATTTACAATGGCAAATGGCCATGATCGTGAGAAGAGTAAAAAGGTTTATGAGAAAGACGGGAAGGAAGTTTGTCGGTGGAAAGCCGGGGTTTGACAAGACAAAGGTGAGATGCTACAATTGTCAACAAAACGGTCACTTTGCAAAAGAATGCAGGAATGAGCGTGTGGAACGAAGTCAGGGTAGGTCTCCACAGCAAAGTGAGGGTAGAAAAGATTATAGTGCCATGATGTCCAGAGAAGATGGTGAATACAACTGGAACCTGCTGTCTAAAGAAACTTTTGAGCAGGAAAATTTGGCAAAGGTAGAAACTGAAGAAAGTGAGAAGGTTACCGGAGAGGAAAAAGCTCTAATGGCAGACGTTAATGACCAGCTCTCCGAGGTATGTTCTAAACCAACTTGTTCAAAATGTGAGAACTTGTCTGAGCAACTAGCAACCATAACCGATCAGTATGTTAGGTTGGATGCTGAATTTAAAACCTTAAAAGAAGATCATCACTTTATTAAATCAAGAGAAAATAATTATAAAATTAAAATAAAAGCTTGTGAAAAAGATGTTAAAAGTCTAAAAACAAAACTTGCTGAAAAAATTGAAGTGATTGATTTAAGTTATGAAGTTTTGGAAGAAAAGACCAAACTAATTGCTGAGAGAGAAAAACAGATTGCTGACCACCAGGTGAAAGTGGTGGAACTGAATCGAAAACTGGAGCAGTTCAGAAATTCTTCTGCTATTCTTGATCACCTTGTTAGTGATCAAGGTTCCTCTGCTAAGAGAGGAGGAATCGGTTATCATGAGGTTCCACCACCGTACAATCACAATTACACTTTTAACCCTAGTGTTCAGAAATCTGTTGATTTTGAGGTTGCTCAGACAGTGCCAATTAAAGTAACTGTTAAAGAACCAAATGTTAGTAGAGGCGAAACAAGTTCGCCTGTTTCAAGTGTTGAAATTTCTGATCAGAGTCCTGTCTCGTCAGATTCGGATAAGTCATCCGAGTCTGGTAAGGTAAAAGAGGAGGTTGTGTTACCCAAGAGTGGAGAAAAAGAAAAAATGAATAAAAAGAGTACTCCACTAAACCCGTACGTCCCACCATATGTGAGACGAACGGCCGGTAATATAGCCTCGACATCAAAAACACCGGTGGATAAAAAAGTTGAGCATAGGTGTTGTTTTAGATGTAATCAATTAGGACATCTTGTTGCAAATTGCCCTCTGAAGCAGCGATTCAGAGGTGTAAGGCCTACTAAAGCTGAGAATAGACCTAATAGTAATTATCATGCTCCTAAAAATGAAAACCATTTAATATTCAAAAATGTGACTAATTCAGGTTTTCATAGAAACAAATCTCAGTTTTACACTGCTAATAACCAAACCACAAGCTATAATTCTTTCAATTCACAGAGGTTTGGTAGGCCTCACAATCAATCTTCAATGAGATATCCTAATGGAACTTACAGGAATTATCGAGATACTAACTTTGGAAAGCCAAAGTTTGGGATGTATAGATCCAAGACCAATTGGTCTTGGATCCCTAAATTCTAATCTTTTGCTTTATTGTGTAGGAACAGTTGAACAGGGCTGCCAACAATCTTTGGGTTGTAGATAGCGGCTGTTCCCGGCACATGACGGGTAACAAATACTTGTTACACGATTTGAAACCTGTTCAAGAGGGAGAGTTAGCTTTGCCGGTGAAAGTGGTGGCAAGATTACTGGTATGGGAACGGTGTCAAACGGAAAGATGACTTTGGAGAAGGTTAACTTTGTAGAAGAATTGAAGCACAATCTGCTGAGTGTGTCGCAGATCTGTGATAAGGAGTACACCGTTCATTTTAGAAAGAATGAGTCGATTGTGTTGAAACCTGGTTTTCAGATACCAGAGGAGTGGATTGTGATGAAGGCTCCACGTGAAATAAATACATACATTATGGATATGAGATCAACTGAAATGGCCACGGCAGAATCATGCCTTATGACAAAAGCGAGTGAATCAGAGTCCGAATTGTGGCATAGGAGAATGGGGCACATTCATCTTCGGAAGATGAACCACATTGTCTGGAATGGACTTGTGCTGGGCGTTCCCTTGAAGAATTTCAATTTTGAAGATAAATGTATAGCGTGCAAGAAGGGAAAGCAGCACAAGAAATCCCATATCACCAAGAAAGTCAATTCAATTGCCAGTACTCTGGAGTTGCTTCACATGGATCTCTTCGGTCCCGTGAATGCAAAAAGTCTAGGAGGAACTTCTTATTGCTTGGTGATCACTGATGACTACTCACGATATTCGTGGGTGTATTTCCTGAAATCAAATGACGAAACGGCTCAGATGGTGAAGAATTTGATTACCAAAGTTAAGAACGTTATGGATAAGAGGGTTAAGTTCATCAGGAGTGACAATGGAACGGAGTTCAAGAATTTTGAGATGGAGATCTTCTGCCTTCAGAAAGGGATTGAACACCAATACAGCGCTCCGTATACACCGCAACAGAATGGAGTGGCTGAAAGGAAGAATAGAACATTAATTGAAGGAGCCAGAACTATGCTGGCTGATTCGAAACTTCCTGTGGTGTTTTGGGCTGAAGCTGTTGCTACAGCCTGTTATGTTCTGAATAGAGTCTTAACTGTTAAAAGACTTGGTAAAACGTGTTATGAGCTTATGCATGGGAGAAAGCCCAACTTGAGTGGTCTTGAACCATTCGGGTCCCCTTGTTCGATTTTGAAGACAAATTCTAAATTTGGTGAAGTAGCCGATGAAGGAATCTTAGTCGGTTATGTTGTTGGGACTCCCAACAGACGTGTCTTCAATACATCGACCAGCAAGGTTGAGGTGGTGTGTAACACCGATATCACAAGTTACCAACCGCCAAAACCAAGCAACGGACCTTCTGAGTTTTTCGACTATGTTAAACTTTTTAAGTCTTTTAACATACCGTATTTGGATATTGCTGAAGAAGAAGAGAGAGTTGCTACGAAGATGATCCTTGATGAGGAAGAAAACCTATTGCAAAGACAGCTGATCGATAAATGTCAACCTTCCTCATCAAATGCTGTCGATACCCCTGCTGCCTCGACTGAAGAAGAATTTTCAATCCATTTCACTCTCAGCATGAAACAACCATTGACGAGCTCTCTTCTAACTTGGAAGACAATTTGCATGTCGGTTCTGTTCCGACCACGAGAATTCATAAAGATCACCCTTTGGAGAATGTGATTGGTGATGTGTCCTCCGGTGTACAAACAAGACGTAGCTTGAATGAGCACACCTGTGTTTACACAAGCATCAAGGAGACAGGGATAATCAACGAATGCTTGTACACCTGCTTTATCAGCCAGATTGAACCGAAGAATTATCAAATGGCTCTCAAGGACAGCTCGTGGGTCGAAGCCATGCAAGAAGAGTTGGCTCAGTTCAAGAAAATGGAAGTATGGGATTTGGTTGAAAAACCGAAGAATGTGCATGCGATAGGCACAAAATGGGTGTTTAAGTGCAAGAGAGATGATAAAGGGATTATCATAAGAAACAAGGCGAGGCTAGTTGTGAAAGGATTTAATCAACAAGAGGGGATTGATTATAATGAAGTGTTCGCTCCTGTCGCAAGGTTAGAAGCCATTAGATTGTTTTTGGCGTTCGCTGCTTATAAGAAGATGAAGGTATTTCAGTTGGATGTGAAGAGTGCGTTTCTGAATGGGAAAGTTGATGAGGTAGTGTATGTTGAGCAACCTCCGGGTTTTCCTGACCCAGACTTTCCTGATCACGTGTACAAGTTGAGCAAGGCATTGTATGGACTACATCAGGCACCTCGTGCCTGGTATTCAACTTTATCAGATTACTTGCTTGAAAATGGTTTTGAAAGAGGGAAGATTGATAGCACGTTGTTCGTTAAGAGAGAAGGAAGCGACTTCCTGCTGGTGCAAGTCTACGTGGATGACATTATCTTTGCTGCATCTAAAGTCTCCATGTGTCAGGAGTTTGAGGACGTCATGAAGAAAAGGTTTGAAATAAGTGCTATGGGTGAACTAACTTTCTTTTTAGGATTGCAGGTTGATCAGAAGAAGGATGGGATGTTCATTCATCAGACCAAGTATGTCCATGATGTGCTCAAACGCTTCAAGATGGAGGACAGCACTCCATTCGACACTCCAATCTGCGTCAATCACAAATTGGGTGCTGAGTCAGACGGTGATGCAGATGTGGACCCAACTCAGTATCGGGCTATTATAGGTTCTTTAATGTACCTAACTGCTTCTAGGCCTGATATAATGTTTGCTGTTTACCTTTGTGCTCGTTTTCAGGCAAACCCAAAGGAATCTCACATGAAGGGTGTGAAGAGGATCTTGCGGTATCTCAAGGCAAACCGAAGCTGGGGTTGTGGTACCAGAGAGGAGGAGACTTGGAGCTAGTCGCTTACACAGATTCTGATTATGGAGGGTGCAATCAGAGTCGAAAGTCAACAACTAGAGG